>NC_068986.1:49519959-49522459 GCF_001194135.2 Octopus bimaculoides
TGAGCAGGTGGTTGCAAATATTTGTTATGTTTTTATATTTTTTGTCATTTATTTTATATGTACTTACACATTTATATGAAGGCGCATGCCTCAGTGGTTAGAGCATCGAGCTGACAATCATGAGGTAGTGAGTTTTGTTCCCGGACTGGGCTGTGTGTTGTATTCTTGAGCAAGACACTTAATTTCACGTTGCTCCAATTTACTCATCTGCAGAAATGAGTTGCGACATCACGTGTGCCAAGCTGTACCGGCCTTTGCCTTTCCCTTGGATAACATCGGTGGTGTGGAGAGGAGAGGCTGGTATGCATGGGAGACTGTTGGTCTTTCATAAACAACCTTACGCGGACTTGTGCCTCGGAGAGTAACTTTCTAGGTGCAGTCCCATGGTCAGTCATGACCGAAGAGGGTCCTGCTATATATTTCATGTTTTACTTGTTTCAGTAATTGGACCGCGGTCATGCAGGGAGTCCACCATTAAGAGATTCGTCAAAGAAACCGACCCTGACCCCACTCACATGTTTTTGAAGTCTTATATTTTTGCCGAACCGTTAAAATACGGAAACGTAAACAAACGAACATCGGTCGTCAAGCACTAGGTATAAAAAAGGTAAAGTTACCTTCTCGAGTCATGTCGTTCAGGTTTACTCATTTACACAAAGCGCCGCCGGGTATCAAACTCACGACCCTGCGATCGTGAGCCGAATATGCTATCAACTAGGCGTAGGAGTGGCTGTGTGATAAGTAGCTTGCTTACTAACCACATGGTTCCGGGTTCAGTCCCACTGCGTGGCACCTTGGGAGTGGATTTGGTAGACAGAAACTGAAAGAAGCCCGTCGCATATATGTGTGTGTGTGTGTGTGTGTGTGTGTGTGTGTGTGTGTATCTGTTTGTCCCCCCCAACATCACTTGACAACCGATGCTGGTGTGTTTACGTCCCCGTAACTTAGCGGTTCGGCAAAAGAGACCGATAGAATAAGTACTAGGCTTACAAAGAATAAGTCCTGGGGTCGATTTACTCGACTAAAGGCGGTGCTCCAACATAGCTAGTCAAATGACTGAAACAAGTAAAAGCGTAAAAGAGAGTAAAAGAGTATCTAAGCCATGCACTCTCACCTACCATAGGGGTATATGGGGTGTTTGGGAGACATAGCACCTTTGAAGGGGTAACATGTCTCACTCTTAGCGGTGATTTCTTCGCTTTGGTCTCCACCAAACAATTAACTCTCATCCATGGCTCCAAGCAGCTGTTAGTATGCACACCTGCAACTAGACTAGTCGGCTAAACCAGGTGAAGGTAGCCAGTGAAGGTAGCCAATGAAGACTATGTAAGTCTTGGTGAGTTAGGGCTTGCCTGCCTATGCGTGTAAAGATGGATCCGGTGGACGCCGTAGAAGAAACCTTTATGGTTCAATGGAGAGGAGGCTGGCTGCATCAAAGCATTGTAGAGTGCAGATAGCAAGACGAAGTAAGTAAAACATCTTAGTCAGCCATCTCCTGGATGATTTGATAGTTATCATCATCCCAACAGACCTGGGCAAGATTTTTTTTTCTGAGGAGCAGTCGCAGTTGACCCTGCGTGGAAGTCTCCCTTTTCTCTCACCACTTCATACGAACCCAATGATGTTCCTCCAAGGGAAAGGTCACCGACTTTGGCTGATACAGTCTAACTACTGTGTCGTCGCAAAGAGCTGAAGCTAATACCGCAAGGTGTCCTGTCCGACCCTCATCTTACAATTCAGCCAATCCATCGCCCTTGGTCCTGGATTGGTATTTTTGTTCATTTATTTTGACCGTGAAAGGATGAAAAGTTAAGCTGATCTCAGTGAGATTTGAGAACAAAGTGTAGAAGGGAGGAAGGATGGGGGAGGAGGGGAAGATGGGGGTAAGAAGGGGTAGATGAGGAGAGGACGGAAGGAGGAGGAGGGGATGAAAGGAGGAGTAGGGGATGGAAGGAGGAGTAGGAGATGGAAGGAGGAGGAGGGGATGGAAGGAGGAGGAGGGGATGGAAGGAGGAGGAGGGGATGGAAGGAGGAGGAGAAGGAGGGGAGAAAGAGGAATAGGAGGAGGAGGAGACGAAGGAGAGATAATGAAGAAAGAAAGAGAAGATAAGAAAGAAAGAAAGAAAGAAAGAAAGAAAGAAATAGAAAGAATGAATGAATGAATGAATAAATGAGTGAATGAATGAATGAACGAACGAATGAAAGGAAAAGAAAGAAAGGAAAAAGAAAGGAAAAATGAAAGATAAAAAGGAAGGAAAAGAAAGAAAGAAAGTGAAGGAAGAAAGGAAGAAACAATGATTGGCTTGAATGAAGACTATTCCAGTAGAGTGGACGGAGGCGTGACCATTGACGTTAAATAGAAGTCACTTGATAAATGACGTGGCAAGTAACAACAGCAACATGAACAAAAGTAGCAGTTGGGAGAGAATGCGGCGGCGGCGGTGGGGGGTAGGGTGACGAGCTTTGTTTGAACTTGTGAAAGAGACACAGTTATAAAAAT
>NC_068986.1:49524959-49526704 GCF_001194135.2 Octopus bimaculoides
CGCTTTCTTCTTTTTCTTCGTCTTCTTCATTTTCTTCATTAACGTTTTCTTCTTCTTCTTCTTCTTCTTTTTCTTCTTCTTCTTCTTCTTCTTTAACGTTTTCTTTTTCTTCTTCTTCTTCATTAACGTCTTCTTCTTCTTCTTCATTAACGTCTTCTTCTTCTTCTTCTTCTTCATTAACGTCTTCTTCTTCTTCTTCTTCTTCTTCTTCTTCTTCTTCTTCTTCTTCATTAACGTCTTCTTCTTCTTCTTCTTCTTCTTCTTCTTCATTAACGTCTTCTTCTTCTTCTTCTTCTTCTTCTTCTTCTTCATTAACGTCTTCTTCTTCTTCTTCTTCTTCTTCTTCTTCATTAACGTCTTCTTCTTCTTCTTCTTCTTCTTTATCGTCATCTTCTTCTTCTTCCTTGTCTTCTCCACCTTCTTTTCCTCCATCTTCCTTTCCGTCATTATATTTTTCTTCTTTTTCCTTCTTTTTCTTCTTTCTCTCTTCCTCCGCCTCCTCCTCCTCCTCCTCTTCTGCCTCCTTCTCCCCCCTCCTCGCATTACTGCTCGTCATCGGCATCGTCGCACCAATAAGTGGCGGAGATGGTCGTGATCGTAGCAGATACGCTGATGACGATGACGCAGTTGGCGGCGGCGGTGGCCGTGGTGGTGTCAGTGAAGGCGTTGGTGACGGTGATGGTGATGAAGCCGAGATTATTATTATTATTATTATTATTATTATTATTATTATTATTATTATTATTAATAGTATTATGTCGGCAGCGGCAACGACGACGCCGCCGGTGGCGGTGGGTAATACTAACGTTGTAAATAAAGCAAGCGAGCAAGCAAGCAAGCAAGCGTGTGTGAAATGATAAAAATAAAAATCCACCTTTGAAATCAGCCAGAATAAATATGAAAGGTGTGTTCAATTCAGACTGTCGTTTGTCGATCGTAAGTTGCAACCCTCTGATCCGCGTGGCTTCTTAAAGCCAGTTCTTGACTTTCAAAGGAAAATACATGAATTGAAACATCACAACCAATAATGAAAAATGAAGTACTTTTATCTTCAATTCTTCAAGCTAGCAGTTTTCTCTTCGATTTCATTTGTGACTGGCTATTTAAACAAAATCTACGTAACCATTACGAAATCCACCGAGACAAGACACCACCAGTTATACAAGAACTAATCCACAAACACTATTTCTCTCTTTTTTCTCTCTCTCTTTCTTTTTTTTCTCTCTCTTTTTTTCCTCTCTCTTTCTCTCTCTCTCTCTTTCTTCTCTCTCTCACACACATACACAACACATCACTTTCTTTCTTTCTCTCTCTCTCGTTATCTATCTATCTATCTATCTATCTACCTATGCACCTCTGCTTCTAACCTGTTTACACTCATGCACACAGGCACAGGCATACACATACATATGTGTACACCCATTAATAGAAACACCCATATACAGAAATATATATATACATATATGTTGTGTATATATTCACAAATATACACAGTTACACACACTCACATACACATACACACACACACACACACACACACATATATATATATATACTTACACACAATAATGACTTATATACATATATCAAACTAATACGTGAAATGTGTGTGCGTCCATTTGTGATTGTTTATGTATTTTATATATGTGTGTGTGTGTGCGTGTGTGTGTGTGTGCGTGTGTGTGTGTGTAGGTATGTATATGTATGTATATATATATATATATATATATACATATATATATATA
>NC_068986.1:49526969-49527868 GCF_001194135.2 Octopus bimaculoides
TATATGTATATATACTTATGTATGTATACATATAGATATGTATGTGTGTATGTGTGTGTAAGTATGTATATACGTATCTATATACTCACATACAGATACAAACAAATACACACACAAACAACGCATATACACACGCGCGCACACACACACACACACACACACACACTCAATATTTTATTACACAATGCTCTTTTGTCGGTCAATATGACACGGTGGGTGGACGGGTGTGGAACGAGGTTATTTTCCAAAAGGGGTCAGATTTGTCATTCGTTAGACGAAGCTGTTCGAATTGGACAAGCGGGCAAAGCATTTTAGAAGAAGGCGGGAAAACATTTCCTAGTAAACCATGTGTGTAATACAATCATTGGTAACAACTAAATATCGTTATACATCATCGTTGATGTTGTTGTTGTTGTCGTTCTTTTTGTTATTGTTGTTGTTGTTGCCACTGAAGTAGATGCACTGTGACAAATGAATGTTATTATGTAACTTCGGGGAAAGGGAAAAGTATATTATTTAACGGCAGCATGAATATACGTGAGCGCTGTTATATCTCTTCATATGCAAGCTACATCTTTCTACGTTGACGTGTATGTGTTGTACATATAAATAAAAATAATATATATATTAGTTATATATAAAGTTTTATATGAGTGTGTGGGTGTGTGGGTGGCGAGAGAGAGAGAGAGAGAGAGAGAGAGAGAGAGAGACGGAGAAGGAACAGGGGTTAGAAAATAGACAGACAGCTAGACAAATATATAGAGATGTACACATAAATTCTATGATGTATAATTAAAAAATATGAATATATGTAATACTAATATCGAATTATACACACATACATGCGCGTATACATACGCTCAAACTCACGCTTACACATACACAGACAAATATATATA
>NC_068986.1:49528125-49528914 GCF_001194135.2 Octopus bimaculoides
ACTACATTAAATCCACTTTCTTTCTCTACATACATACATACATACATGCATACATGCATACATACGTACGTACATACATACATACATACATACATACATACATAATGGCGTGAAATTGTGAGGACACTTGGCCGGTAACTGATGTACTTCCTATTTTCCGTGTGTACCATTGCCGTCTTTTTTTGTGAACATTTTTTTACTCTTTCTCTCTCCCCATAACACACACACATACACACACACTCATATACACACACATACATACATACATCCATACATACATACATCCATACATATATACATACATATATACGTAATGCCGTGAAATTGTGAGGACTTTTGGCCAGTAACTCACGTTTTTCATGTTTTCTGCGTGTACCTTCGTCTTTCTGTGCGAACATTTTTCTACTCTCTCTATCTCTCTCTTTCTCTCTCTCTCTCACTCTCTCTATTTCTCTATCTCTCTCTCTCTTTCTCTCTCTCTCTCTTTCTTTCTCTTTCTTTCTCTCTCTCTCTCTCTCTCTCTCTCCCTCTCTCTCTCTCTCTCTCTCTCTTACTCTCTCTCTACACGCACACACAGACATAGGAACATATTTTAATTAATAGCAACGGAAGCAATATTAATACTAAGACGTAATCGTTATCTCCAACTTAACATGGATGTTAAGTTCTTAGCATTCCGAGATCCTTTCATGTGCACCAAACGCCTAAATCAGATCTCTCAAGGTTAAATGTGTATGTGTGTGTGTGTGTGTGTGTGTGTACATGTACATATATTCTTTTATTTGTTTC
>NC_068986.1:49529014-49530504 GCF_001194135.2 Octopus bimaculoides
GTGTGCGTGTATATATGTGTGTGTATGTATCTAAGAATGTATATGTACATATAGGCCCAAGTATATATTCATGTGTGGTGGGGTGTATGTATATACATGCATATACAGACAGAAACACATACTTGTATATGTGTAAATATGTGTATAAATGTGTGCGCATGAACATGCTCGCAGGAGCGCGTGTGTGTATGTGCTTGTGTGTGATTACGTGTAACTACGTGTGACTACGTGTGACTACGTGTGACTACGTGCGTCTTTGTGCATATAGATGTAGATGCTAGGAAAAAATATGATTGACAAACGCAGATTTGTAGTCATAGAAAGAAAGAAACGTCATTTCAGAGAATATAAAGAAAGCGCGGATATGCGGTGCTGACTGTATGTGCGTGAGTACAAAAGAGAGAGGGGGGAGCGAGAGACAGGAAGACAGACAGACAGACAGATAGACAGAGGGAAAGAGATGTTAAGAATCGACAACAGTAAGATAAATGCAGGTTCGTTCAATAAGGTAAAGTTAAAAGCCACCAGGTGTATTATCAAGGTGTAATATACAAACACATACGTTGTGTACTAACGTATATTAATCACTTGCAGAATATATGATATATATAGATAGATAGATAGATAGATAGATAGATAGATAGATAGATATAGATATATAGATACATACATACTTACATACATATATATATGTATATATATATATATATATATACATATATATATATATATATACCTACACATATACAGGTGTATACATATATATATCTATATATATAGACAGAGAGAGACAGAGACAGAGAGAGATAAGTAGATAGACATATATATATATGTATGTATATATATATATATATATATATATATATATATATATATATATATATATACATACATACATACATACATACATACATACATACATACATACATACATACATACATACATACATACACAGAGGAACATCGTACACTAACACATCTGAATTTACAAACATACACAAACATTGTATATGCACATTCACATGTATATATTTCTTATACACATAAAAATATAGGTTGAACATGCATATATGTACATTCATACATACATGCATACATACAAATACACACACACACACACACACAAACACACACACACGTATATATATATATATATACGCGCACACACATATAGACATGCACACATACACACACACATATATGTATGTGTGTGTGTGTATATGTTTGTTCACAAACATTCGAACAGACAGCATTTGACAATAAATAGTGAAATACATGCAATGATTGTGTTAAATAAGCAAAATTTAACACGTAGCTACACGCAAACAGGCTCACGTGTGCGCATACATTCGCATATACACATTATGCATGCACTCAAGAATCTATCAAAAAATACTCACGTATCAAAAATACACGCTTGCAATCATACTCATAAACACACGCCCGCTCCTCCGCACACATACATACACATACACACACACACATACATA
>NC_068986.1:49532034-49533602 GCF_001194135.2 Octopus bimaculoides
ATATATATATATATATATATATATATATATATATATATATATATATGAGGTCTGATCAATAAGTATCCGGACTGTTGCCATAGTAGTGAAGCTAAAGCACTCAGGGTGAAGCCGCTTGGCAAAGATTGACCTTTAACTCTACTACGCACCAAGGTTTAACGTTTCAGCTCGCTTCTGCTGTTTACAGCAGTGCTTCGAATGAATTTGTGTAGCGTGTGATCATTGCATTGACCATGACAGAGAAAGATGCCATGGCAATACCTACCAGAGACCTATGCAAAGTTGTAGGAAGTGTATGGAGAGGAGTGTATGAGTCGCACACAAATGGACGAGAGGTTCAGACGTTTCCAAGATGGCCGAAAAATGTCGATATTGACGAACGTTCTGGGAGACCTACAACCAGCAGTTCTGAGAAAAACATCGCAAATGTACGTGCAATTGTGAAGGGAAATCGATGAATCGCCATCTGTGAGTTATCAGAGGATGTGCTGATTAGTTACGGTTCAGTTCAGTCTATTATCACTGAAGATATGGGTATGAAACGCGTGTCTACCAAGTTTGTGCCAAAACTGCTTTCAGCTGACCAAAAGGACACTCGGGTTGCACAAGAGCTCCTTGATTCTGAGATTCAGTGAATAAGCTAGGTTTATGTAGAATATTCATAATAGTAGTATGGAGTAACATACCATTGGTAGACAAAGGTAATGGGGTATCTCTATCTGTACCTGTCCAAACTCACGCTCAAACAACATACATACATACATCTACAAACCCACAGATATACCTATACTACTCTCCGGATATACATTCACACCCATATACAAGTGTATACATAACTATATACATGCATGTCCGTACTGGCTCACACCCACACCCTTATCTCTGCACATGTACACATACGTGTACTTCCATTTCCACACCTATGGGTACATATGTGTGTATACACACAAAAACCCATGGCTTCTTGCATAGCCTCTCATATACATATATATATACTGCAGTGAATTCTTCTCTGCAGAATTGTTTCCGGAATTTTTGCGCGCCGCAGCTGAGGCATTTTGAAAAGTAGCCCCAATGTAATCGGTAGAACTATATGCAGTCTCTTGTTTCATGAAGACAATTCGTGTATGGTTCTGCAAATTATATTGATTCTAGGACGTCTATGCTGATGAGAACACGGATGTTATTACGTAAGTATAACGTTAATGTTCGAAACTGCAGCAGTCCATAGATAATTATATATTCTCTATATTTCTCATTTTGTCCTGTTCTGGCGTTTTGCGAAATTTTTCTGGTGAACATCATTTTTCTTTGTGGTTGGGTCGTTGATGACCTCTTTCTAGCATATTGGATGTCCACCTAGTGGTAATCCCTTATACACGTGTAATACAATTTTTTCTGAATTTTCAGATTTTTTATATGCTAGGCCACTTTGTTTTAAATTGAATTAATATTCAATTTATCACCCTATCTATATAAATATATATATATATTCACATGCATATATTTATATATTATATACATGTGTGTGTGTGTATTACATGCATATATATATATATATATATATA
>NC_068986.1:49534784-49535511 GCF_001194135.2 Octopus bimaculoides
GAGGGTGTGGGTTGGAGTGAGGGTGTGGATTGGGGTGAGGGTGTGGAGATGTGGGAGTATATATAAAGCACGATTTATTTGCGATCAGAGTTGTTCGAAAACTGAGGCACTACTGTGTGTGTGTGTGTGTGTGTGTGTGTGTGTGTGTGTGTGAGTGCAAGCGGATTCAACAGAGTTTCTTGATTTTAATTTCTTAACTGTTATGTTTGCGCATAGGAATGGAAACAACATTGAAAACTTGAATTGAAATAAAGACGACCAGAAGATATGATGATGAATTTGATGATGACGACGACGACAACGACAAGTAGAAGGAAGGTGACGAGTGAAAGTGATACATATACAGAAAGAGAGAAGGAGAGAAGGAGAGAAGGAGAGAAGGAGAGAAAAGTAAAGAGAAAGACGTTGGAAATGGTTGTGAGAGACGAAGTTTTGTGAGAGAAAGCAGCAAGGATGTAATCATTGTGTCAATGTCAGTGAAATTAACCTTAAGATGGATTATGATGTTTGACAGACGACACAATCGATGTACTTGGTTAAGATGATGGTGGTTGTGGTGGTGGAGTGGTTGTGGCGGCGGCGGAAGAGGCAGTGGTGGAAGCGGTGGTAGCGGCGGCGGTAGCTGAGACAGCGGTGGCATCAGCGGCAGCGGCGGCAACGGCAAAAGCAGCAACGGCAGCGGAGGCGGCGGTGCCGGTGGCAGCGACGGCAGCGGCAGCGGTGGCAG
>NC_068986.1:49535996-49537835 GCF_001194135.2 Octopus bimaculoides
GGTGGTGGTGGTGGTGGTTTTGGCAGTTGCATTGGTGATGGTACCAATGGTATTGTGTCTTTGTTTGTGTGCGTGCAGCCCGTGGTCAGCACTGACCGAGCCGTTCTATGACACGTAAATAATGTGAGCGACAAGACCTAGGTGCGGCACACAGGCCCATCCTCCTTATCATAGCAAGTCTCCGTCTAACAAATAGCTGCCCAACACACTTCGTCGAACACGTAGAAATTAATTATACGAGATGCAAATGATGAAATGTTCCGAGGAACGGTGGACAGCGGTATAACTGAAGATACATTTAAGAGTAGGTATATTCAGCACAAGATCTATAAAAGTAGTTACCAGACTAAGCACAACGTTTGATAAAATCGATGAAATAATATCTCTGAACGTGGAGCCTGAGTGGCTGCATTTCAATGGTTGAAACCAGCAAGAAAATCAATGATTATAATGTACTAAAAACCAAAATGAGAGTTTCTCTCATGGTACCTATTGTAGTATAGTTTGTTCTAACATAACATCCACGTTTAAATGTGGATAAATATATATTTATACATTTATATATATTGGACACACACACAAACAAACCAACAAACAAACGAACAAACACACACACACACACATACACATATATACATATAAGTGTGTGTATATACACACATATATATTCTTTTATTATTTTACTTGTTTTACTTGTTTCAGTCATTAGACCGCAACCATGTTGAGACACTGACTTGCGGAATGTTCCACTTTATGGATGGTGTCGTCATGAATGGCGGAATATGGTCGTCCAGGAATTGGACCATTTTCGACTGATATACGACCACATTTCAATTGGTGATGCCAGTGCTTGACTACGTCAGATGATGATGAAATAAAAATCATTATTCGTAAAATGTGTGCTGTGCAATTTAGGCTTATTTTTCGTATTCTTAAAGCATGTTGTTGACTGTGTTGATGGTGTTATCATCATCATCATTGTGATTACTATAAGTAGTAGTAGTAGTAGTAGTAGTAGTAGTAGTAGTAGTAGTAGTAGTAGTAGTAGTTGTTGTTGTTGTTGTTGTAGTAGTTGTTTCTGTTGTTGCTGTAAAGATGGTGGTGGTTGTAAGGCGGTTACCTGGCAGAATCGTAAGCAGGCTGGGCAAAATACTGAGCGGCGTTTCGTCCGTCCTTACGTTCTGGGTTCAAATTCCGCCGTGGCCGACTTTTCCGTTCATCCTTTCGGGGTTGATAAATAAAGTACCATTGAATCACAAGGGTCGATGTAGTCAACTATTCCACACCCCAAAAATTTCAGGTCTTGTGCCTATAGTAGAAAGGATTATTAATATAGTAGTAGTAGTAGTAGTAGTAGTAGTAGTAGTAGTAGTAGTAGTAGTAGTAGTAGTAATAGTAGTAGTAGTAAGGCGGTGAAGTGGCAGAATCGTCGGCACGGTGGGCAGAATGCTTAGCGGCATTTTGTCCGTCTTTACATTCCGAGGTCGAATTTGCGATTCATGCTTTAAGGCCTTGTGCTTATAACAGAAAAGATTATTATTATTATTATTTTTATTATTATTATTATTATTATTATTATTATTATTATTATTATTATTGTTATTATTATTATTATCATCATCATCATTATTATTATTATTATTATTATTATTATTATTATTATTATTATTATTATTATTATTATTATTATCTTTTTAACATACAACTAATTGTACATATTTGTACATACGTTTTTACATATACATATATACCTGCACAGGTGGTGCTGAAAAAAAAATACAGTAGGATCGATTAATTATGATTTTATTTAACATACTTCACTCTCAGATACACACACTT
>NC_068986.1:49540114-49540860 GCF_001194135.2 Octopus bimaculoides
GAGAGAAAGGAAGAGACAGAGAAGACAGAGAAGAGAGACAGATAGGAAGGTGAGGAGGGGAGGGGAGGGAGGCAAAGGGGGAGGGCGGGAAGGAGTAATTAGATTCATTATGTATGATGTCTCTCCCACCTTCACCATCATTCTGCAATTCTTATCTCCATTTCCTCATAATCTACACTTCATCTTATCAAGTAACTCCCTACTGCTTTATATACATATATATACATTCTTATGTATTTGTGTGTAATATATATATACATATACGTATGTATAATACATACATACATACATATATATGTGTGTGTGTGTGTGTGTGTGTAGATATCCCATTAGTTTTATTGATAGATCAGTATATCTCTATGTAATAGATACTAAGTGCTCAATAGACTGATGTAGAGCAAAATAATATAATCCAATACACATGCAAGACTCTGCACCACAAAGTACACCAGAAAGTACGAATATCAATATACATGCTCATACATGTATGTATGTATTTGTGTGTGTGTGTGTGTGTTTGTGTGTGTGTGTGTATGTGTGTGTGTACCTGTACGCATGTACATACGTACGGATGTGTACGTATGTGTTTGTGTATACATATGCCGATATGTGTGTGTGTGTGTGTGTGTGTGTGTGTGTGTGTACGTGTGTGTGATTTTGTGAATATGTATGTCTACACGTATGTATATACATTGATTTCCCTATTTCTCTCAGTTTCTTTCCTACTCACTCACTCAATCTCTTTC
>NC_068986.1:49541439-49542344 GCF_001194135.2 Octopus bimaculoides
CCCCTAATATGTATGAATAAGTAGAGTTTGATGAGAGTCTCTTTGACATTGATATAGTAAAGATTCCGTCTTTCTTCTCAACCAATCATATCTTGCTTGCTTGGAAACATCAGCCATCACATGACCACACTACTAGCCCTAATGCACACACACACAGAAACACACACACACACACACACACACACACACGCACATACACACACACACACAAACACCCACATGCACGTATTCACGCGCAAAGGCATTACTCTCATTAACCAACCAGCCAGCCGACCGACCTATTCGCCAACCTGCTACTACCATCATCGCGGTCATCGTCGTCGTCGTCATCGTCCTTCTTCTTCCTCCTCCTCATCCTCCTCCTCATCATCATCATCATCATAAGCAGCACCAACAGCAACGACAGCAGCAGCGCAATCGTAATCCGCATCATTCTCATCAAAATCGCCGTCGTCATCCCTGCCACCATTATAATGGTCATTAACATCACTATCATCTCCATCATCATCATCATCATTATCATCATCCCCATCATCACTACCACCACCACCGCTGTTACCATCGTCCAGCTCCTCCGCATCATCATCTTCATCAACAACAACAACAACACAACAGCAACAACCACAACAACAGCAGCGAGACTATCAGCAACGCCCTCTCTACGAAGATACGGCTAAAGGGAAATTCACAGACCAACATTTTAACGGCTAACAAATCACTGATAAGCAAATTTATCTATAAGTAATTGATCGATTAGCATATTCATCGTTAGCAAACTACTCATTAATATCAAGATCCCAATAAATGGCTTTTAGAAATAAGAAATATAATTGATACACGTCTTTGAATCAGCATTAAATTAAAATCCAGTGTGTTGTATGTATATATATATATATATATATATA
>NC_068986.1:49542493-49544372 GCF_001194135.2 Octopus bimaculoides
GACTCTAAACCACAATAAATGTTCATATAGCACGAAGAGCGAAGACGAAGATAAAATAAACTAGCAAAAATACTGGATAATTCCAGATCCCGCCTGGTTTAGAGTCAAGATTTGACTGTTATTTTCAGCGTGGTGGTATCTCTTAGATACCCTATATTATAATTTTAAATAATTGTTACCTTTGATGGTTTTTATTCCCATGCAGGCCACTTGATAAGATCAATATTTTAAATATCGATCTTATCCTTATTTATATAAATTATATATATATATATAATGTATATACAAGCGTGGAAAGGCACTAGCTGTGATGGTTTGTCAAAGACAAATTCGCAGAGACTTGTACATTAAAAAGCAGTTTTGCTCAGAATGCTGGTGGATTGGTAGACACGATGTTTCGACATGTTTTCACCCACTCAGTGACGAAATCTCCAGACGTTCTGAGCTAAAGTGAAAATGCTTGTTCCTTTACAGAAATCGGTAAACAAAACATGTACTGATACGTGTGATAGCTAATCAAACTACAACTGAATTAATATACAAGCTTGAAACAGCATTAAATTAAAAACTGTGTGCTGTTGACGTCATTGGAATTTTATAAACTTTCGAGAGAACTTTGAATTTATTTTTAATTGGTGCTCGAAGTACATATACAGCTATGAATAATCGCATGTAAATATTGAGTCGAAAAACACTTTTCGTGGGACCAGAACCCATATCTCCTGTAGACATGACAGTCGCTCTACCATTGCATTTTTCTATCCAAAAGAGTTTTTCAACCAATATTTACATGCTATAATTAATAGCTTTATCAAATTCCATCGAGATTGACTTTGCCTTTCATCCTTTCGGCGTCAATAAAATAAGTACTAGTTGAATACCAGGGTCGATGTAATAGACTTATCTCCACCCCCGAACTTGCTGGCCTCGTGCCAAAATTTGAAATCATTATTTATAACTTTATCAAATTCCACTGCACTTGAATTTGCTTTTCATCCTTTCGGCGTCGATCAAATAAGTACTAGACAAGTACTGGAGTCGATGTTATCGGATTTACCCTTCCCCAAAATTTCAGGCATTGAGCCTATAGTGGAAAGGATTATTTATTGTTTTATATGTACTTCGAGAACCTATTCCAAAGCATAAAAACCGTATGTATACACACACACATACACTCACACATACATAAATACATATTCATATACACAAACATACATACGACGGGCGGGCTTCCACACAGTCTCCGTCTACCAAATACATCCACAAGGCATTGGACGGTCGGCTATAGTAGAAGACACTTGCCCAAGAAAGTACAAAGTGGTTCCGAGCCTGGACTCGAAACCGAAACCAATAGGTAGCAAAGTAAGCTTCTTAACCACACAACCATAATTACCTGAGCCTATTCTTAACCACACAGTCTTGTTTGAGTCTTCAGTAACAAACTATCGTATTTCCATAGAAATTTATGTGGAAAAATAACTTACCTTACTTTGACTTGGGTGGGAATCAAACACACTTCTACAGGAGCTTAGAGAACAAACTGACTCAAACTCCTTACTAATTTAGGTGGGAAAACATAACATGGCGCAGGCGTGGCTGTGTGGTAAAACCACGTGGTTCCGGGTTCAATCCCACTGCGTGGCACCTTGGGCAAGTGTCTTCTCAAATAGATTCAGGCCGACCAAAACCTTGTAAGTGGATTTAGTAGGCGCAGAAGTAGCTGTGTGGTAAGTAGCTTGATTAACAACCACATGGTTTCAGGTTCAGTCCCACTGCGTAATCACCTTGGTCAAGTGTCTTCTACTATAGCCTCGGGCCGATCAAAGCCTTCTGAGTGGATTTGGTAGACGGAAACTGAAAGAAGCCCGTCGTATATATA
>NC_068986.1:49545862-49548136 GCF_001194135.2 Octopus bimaculoides
TATATATATTCCGTTTATATATTTGTTTTGCAAAATTTTTGATGTGAAATCGTGTGTTGAAACAGATGCTGTTGTATTAGGGGATGGTCATATTGCCAGTTTAGCCAATAAAAACACACGCACTGTATATTTGGTGTTAATTTGCTTCAGCTTTATATTACCTTACATTACACTAATCCTATTTCGGCCAGAGTTCTTTCATCACACTTCTGTGACCTCATCAGTGGTCCTTTGCATTCTTCTTTCTTATGCGTGTCATGTATGTATGTATGTATGTATGTAAGTATGTATATATATATATATATGTATGTATGTATGTATGTATTTATGCATGTGTACACATGTATGTGTGTGTATCTGTGTATATACACGTATGTGCGCGTGTGTGTATGTATTTATGCATGTATTATGTATGTATTTATGTATGTATGTATGTATGTATGTATGTATGTACGTATGTATGTATGATTATTTTTAATATGTACAATATGTTTTAGTCAATGATCCATTCTTTGTTCTACGTTGATACGTTCCAAACACCACGTGAGAGGTGAAAATCTGCGAAGTAGAAACAGTACTGTACTGTATAAATATGTTTTTTTTATTTTTATAATTTGTATATATTTGTTTTATTATAAACGCAAACCAACACCACACGCTCGTCCCCTACCCGAGTTTCGTTTTCCATACAGTATGTGCAATTCTTTGTTTGCTCATCTACGGTACAATACGTATTTTCTTTTAATATATTTTAATTAATGTATCATACAGTGCAGTACTGTATTTTTATTTATCAGTTTATTAATTTTTAGGCGTGAAAATGCTTATTTTACCACAGAAATAATTAAAATCTAAAAAGATATAATTACCTATCGGTTGCAGAAACCTGCGATAAACTGAGGAGTTCACGATATAAATTTACATACATTAGCCAGAAAAATCCGCAATGTACTGAGGGCGTGATAGGTGAACCGCGATATTTCAAGCGATTGCTGTATTCCGTGCAATAGCTATAAATGTTCATAATAAACATTATTATTCACGTTCAATGCAAGCATTCCTGAAGGAAAATGCTTCTTGTGTGGACACGAAGAGGCACGACACAGTCTTCTGAGGTTTCCAATCTGTAATTTCAAATTATTTCTGTCATTTTTTTGTGTGTTTTTTCTGCTTAAAGCATGAAATACATGCATGCTGTGTAAATAGGCTGAAATTGAGTATTCGATACCTTTCAGAAAGTTAAACATAAAAAGTAAGAGGAATATAGTGAAATATATGAAATAGAATCAATCATTAATAGCGGAATAAGTGTAAATACATATAAATATAGTGTACTTAATATATGTTGAAGATATATAGCGTATTATATATACATAGATAGGCGCAGGAGTAGCTGTGTAGTAAGAAGCTTCCCAATCACATAGTTCTGGGTTCAGTCCCACTGCGTTGCACCTTGGCCTTCTACTATAGTCTCGGGCCGACCAAAGGGTTGTGAGTGGATTTGGCAGACGGGAATTGAAAGACGCTCGTCGTGTAAATATATATATGTGTGTGTGTGTGTGTGTGTGTGTGTGTGTGTGTGTGTGTGTGTGTATGCATGTATGTATGTATGCATGTAAATATGTATTTGTGTGTAAATGTTTGTCGCCCATCATCGTTTGACAACCGATGTTGGTGTGTTTACTCCCGTAACATAGCGGTTCGGCAGAAGAACCCGATAGAATAAGTACTAGGCTTACAAACAATAAGTCCTGGGATCCATTTATTCGATTAAAATGTGGTACTTCAACATGGCCGCAGTCATATCACTGAAACAAGTAAAATAGTAAAGAGTATACATTAATGCGATTTACCAATGAGGAGAAAGAGAAAGTTCATTTGATCATCAGAATTTATGAACATAAAAACATTTTAGTTGATCATTATGAGTGACAGAAGTGAACAGAATGGATTTTCGAACATAAAGAATAAACAAAAGAGACGAGTCCGAGTTGAATAATTTAGAGCTTGTATTGAATGAGTTGGAAAGAAAATTCTATAAAATGGAACGAATTAAACAGCTTCAAATGAGTAAATGTTCTTCACAAAAAACTGTGTGGTAAGAAGCTTGCTTCCCAGCGCGTGGTAAGAGGTTTGCTATTCAACCACGAGGTTCCAGGTTCAGTCCTACTGTGTGGCATCCTTGAGCAAGTGTTTTCTATATATATATCTGTGTGTGTGTGTGTGTGTGTGTGTGTGTGTGTGTGTGATAAGAAGCTTGCTTTCCAGCGTGTG
>NC_068986.1:49548449-49552357 GCF_001194135.2 Octopus bimaculoides
CTAAAAGAAGCCGATAGAATAAGTACCAGGCTTTAAAATATAAGCAGTGGGATCGATTCGAGAACTCTTCAAGGCGGTGTACATTACATGTATTGACAACAAACACACATGAATATTTTAGCGGGAAGAAATACATGTGTGTGTGTGTGTGGTGTGTGTGTGTGTGTGTGTGTGTGTGTGTGTGTGTGTATGTGTATGTGTATGTATGTATGTATGTATGTATGTATGTATGTATGTACGCATGTATGTATGTCTCTTCTATTTTCTGATTATTATAAATCTTCCACTGAAGAGGGAGCCGGTTTCCAACAAAGATAGAAAGTTCCGTCTTTGAGATGTTGTTAACACAGACAAATTCACATTTGGAATTAGAGAAAGTCTTGCATATTTTTACTGTTCCACTCATAGATTACACTTGTAATGTACAAATTAGCCGGTCGATTTCTCTTTCTGAAAATCCCAGTTTATCCAGATTCTCCTTTAAGCATTTACTAACAAAATCTAGTACTCTAATTATTATTGGTATGAATATGAATTCATAATCTGGATATAGAAGCTGGAAGTTTCGAAGTAGTTGTCCATAGACATCCTCTTTTTCTTTGATTCTCGAAGAAATAGTTATATCTACAGGGCAGCTAACCTCTATGATGGTACATATCTTTGCCCTTCCGTCCCAAACAACAATATCCAGTCTTTTATGTTTACATTTGACAGAAGTCTTGATGGGAATAATCCACCAGTATTCCTTGAGTTGGTGTTTATGAATGTATTTTATAACAGGGGGATATTTAAAGTTTATTTCAGGACAGTCTTTATGTATGTATGTATGTATGTATGTATCTATGTATGTATGAAAATGTTAAAACTTTTCTAGCGTATTTTCCGTTTAATGTCAATATTTCAACTTTCGTTTGGTTTGTGCTAACGTGCATATTTGTGTATGTATATATATATTTGAATGTGAATGTGTTTATGTGTGAGCGCGCGCGTGTGTATGTATGTGCATGTGTCAGTGTGTGCGTTTGTGTACGTGCGTGTATTGGTATGCATGTTTGATTGAAAACAGATTTTCTTTGCAGTACATATATCGAAGACACCAAAAGTGAAGTGGAAAATCTTTCAACTTCTATATATATTGTTGCAAAATGTGGCCTCCTGGCACCAACACGGCTTCAACAACCAAGTCAGCAGCTGGAAAACTGCAGGCCAGCCTAGCAAGCCAATTTGCTTAGAGAGGAAGAAGTAGAAGATATTGAATCAAAAATTAGATTTAATACAAAATTGGATTCAATACATACGCACGTTTCGAAAGACAATACAAATATTTAAGAAAAAATTATAATAATAGTAATTATAATTAAATTTATGCATTGTAATTCTCATCAGTGTGAGGAATTTTTGGAAGAACATCAAAAAAGGTTTAATAAAATAATATAAGATACAATAAGGGAGAATACAGATGGAGTAATAGGGAAAATCGGATATTTTCAGACAAACTGTAAAAAGGAAGAAGAAGAAGAAGAAGAAGAAGAAGAAGAAGAAGAAGAAGAAGAAGAAGAAGAAGAAGAAGAAGAAGAAGAAGAAGAAGAAGAAGAAGAAGAAGAAGAAGAAGAAAGACATCTAAAATTAAATTCCACCTATGGAATGGTTTCAATGCATAAGTGACAAGAAAAAATCAAAATTCATCCAATTTGACATTGATAGTTATTATCAATCGATTAGTCCTATTCTACTTAATAAGGCTCTTATGCTCGCGAAAAATAGGACTAACTTAACAATGAAGGAAATAAAAGTTACACTTGAGGCGAGGGAGACCATAATTCATCGCCAAGGAATTACCAGGCTGGTGGATTAGCAGAATCGTTTAAGCGTCAAGGAGGGAGGGAGAACTGCATTGCCGTATTTATTCCAGCTTTTCATAGTCTGAGTTCGAATGTTGCCGAGTTGATCTTTTCTTTTTCATCCTTCCGAAGTTGATATTTCCTTTTTTTTCCGATTTCTATTTTCTTGCCCCTCAATTTGTTCATTTTTCCTTCATCTCTTCCTTTTTCCCACCAATGCAAAATGGCCTCAGTAGAAATGACCAGCATCGTCAGCAAAAATCGACCACGTGACTCTCTTAATGTTGACACTGCCACCACCAAACTAAAGGGACATAAAAACCATCTTCCCCCAACCACGACTATAACGTCATTCTACTATCATAAACTATAATATCACTACACCACCACACAACCACCACCAACACCACCAACACCACACAACCACTGCCACAACCACCATTACTACTACAATTATCTTCATCACCACCACCACCACTACTACTACTATCTCCACCACCACCACCATTACTACTACAATTATCTTCACTACCACGACTACTACTACTACTACTATCTCTACCACCACCACCACCACAACTACTACTACTACAACAATTATCTTCACCACCACCACCACTAGCACTACTACTACAACTTGTAGTAGTAGTAGTAGTAGTAGTAATGTATTATTTGTAGCAGTCGTAATGCAGCAGGCACGCCTATCACCAGCATCACCATTGTCACCATTGTCATCACTGTTATTACTACTACACCACGACTACAACCAGTACTTTAATAGGTAAAACGACCTACACTGCAGTTACAACCTCTACAACAATTACCACTACAACAACACAACTAGTAGTGCTCCGGACACCGCCACAAGTAAAACTATTGCCAGTACTACTCTAACCACTTTCTGCAGCATTGCCCCCGCCACCACCATTAATAATACCACTAATAAACGCCATTACCACCATCGCTAAAACCCCAACAACACCACCACAATTATTACCACCGACGCCACCATAGCCGCTACCATCGTCATTACACGGCGAACCCGAGGAGAAAGACTTCACAACTTCTCCCCAGTCCTCAAGATCCTGCATTACATCATCAAAGTCACGCATTTTCTTTCCGATTCTCTTGTAATGACATTTGTATGCCATAGCCGCAAGTTCGCTTTGCAGTCACGTTGTTACAAGTTCTGTGATATTGCATGGCACTTTGGGCGTGTATCTTCAACTACAGCCTCGGGCCAAGCAAAATCCTTGTCTGCAACTTTGACAGAAATTGTGTGAAAGCCCGTCGGGTATGTATACATATATACACATACATACAAGACAGTAGAATTGACACGAAGCGCAGCCTCTCTTGGACACAAGACCGCTACATCACATTACACTTTGAGGGCGATGCGTTTACAATCCAGGAACAGGAGATTGCCACAAAGTACCTGGTGAACAAGAGAGACAGTAACGCTCTTGTAATCCCAACGTGCAACCTCATGTGTACGCTATGTCATGTTTCTGTGGAAGACATCACGCAAGTGATTAGCAGCTGTCCTAAAATTTCTCACGGTACTACCTCCTCATGCGGCACGATGTTGTTGCTAAAACAATTTACAATGCTATCCCCCCCAACAAAAAAAAGCAGACTTTCCTGAAATAAACTTAGAAAATCCTTGTTATGGAATACATTTATAAACACGAACCCAAGGAATACTGGTGGAATATTCCCATCAAAACTTCTGTCAAATGTAAACATAAAAGACCGGACATTGTTGTTTGGGACAGAAGGGCAGAGATATGTACCGTCATAGAGGTCAGCTGCCCTGCAGATATGAATATCTCTTTGAAAATCAAAGAAAAAGAAAATATCTATGGACAACTGCTTCGAAACCTCCAGCTTCTGTATCCAGACTATGAATTCATATTCATACCAATAATAATTGGAGCATTAGGCTTTGTTAGTAAATGCTTAAAGGAGAATCTAGATAAACTGGAATTTTCAGAAAGAGAAATCGACCGGCTAATTCGTACATTACAAGTGTAATCTGTGAGTGGAACAGTAAAAGTATGCAAG
>NC_068986.1:49552833-49557601 GCF_001194135.2 Octopus bimaculoides
GTAACTGAAACAAATTAAAGATAATAAAAAAAAACTAGGAGAGCAAGCAAGTTTTATCACCAGGTGGCCGATGTTTCCAGCTGGACAAATGATGACGTTGTTCCATTCTTTGTTGTAAACCACTAGTTCTCAACCGGAGTCCATATAAGATTTTATGGGGTCCACGCAACAAAAAAGTAAATTGGAGATCCACAAAGCATTTTGCTTTAGATGTATGTATTGGTATGTATTGCACGAAACAATTAGGTTTCTGTCTCTAACATTTTACATAGTTCAACCTACACAAGTTTAATGCGTAGAAAACAAAATAGGAATTTTAAAAGAAGTTTCTATAAAACTAGTTTTTAAACATCGAATGGCTAAGGGTGGGACACCAGAATAAAATAGCAATCAAAGGGGTCTATAGACAAAAAAGAATAGTTAAAAATCCCCTGCTGTGAAGTGATGCCCAGCAAATTGTATTCTATACCTGCACACTTTGTGAAATGAGTGGTGAAGTCCTATAAATTTATTTTAGTGACGGATGTGGGTTTTCGCGAAAGAATTTATACCCTGCAACAAGTCGAGTACAACAATCATCTATCATTTATGAAGCTTTATAGGAAATATCCGTGTCCTTTGAACTGTCCAGAACAGACTCAACGAGAGCAATGAAAATATTGATTTTTAAAGAATCCGCTTTAAACCAGGTGTCTAAATATTAGCCAAATTATTGCAAGCTGATTAGGCCATTCCCTTCTTGGGTGAAAGAATATATTTTTTCTGAGACCTGCAGGTGCGAACCAATTTGTATTTGATAGCATAAAAGACGCATTCCAATTCCAGCAGCGTATATTCAGAAAAAAAGTTCTTTTGTGCATTAAATTGTCTAATGTAGGCCCATTTCGCATAAGGCTCCGGAGTGATATTTTTAGAGTAAAAATGTGCTACTACTATTTTTACTACTACTAAGCTAAGGGACAGACACAAACCAACGCCGGTTCAAATTACGCCGAGGTCAGCTTTGCCTTTCATCCTTTCGGGGTCGATAAAATAAGTACCAGTTGAGCACTGAAGTCGATCTAATCAGCTTACTCATTACTTCGAAATTGCTGGTTTGGTGCCAAATTTTGAAACCAATATAAAGAAATCGAAGTTATTATTACTACTGCTAAGGCGATGAGATGGCAGAATCGTTATCAGGCCGGACGAAATGCTTAGCCGTATTTCGGCCGTAGCTACGTTCTGAGTTCAAATTCCGCTGAGGTCGACTTTGCCTTTTATCCTTTCGGGGTCGATAAAATAAGTTCCAGTGAAATACTGGGGTCGATGTAATCGACTAGTCCCTTCCCTCCACCCCACTACAAATTTTTTTAAAATTCAGGTCTTGTGCCTTCAGTAGAAACGATTATTACTGCTGCGGTCAGCATGCCGTACAAAACGTTTAACGGCATTTCGTCCGTCTTTATATTCAGAGTTCAAAATTCCGCCGAGGTCAACTTTGTTTTCATCCCTTTAGGGTCAGTAAAATAAGTACCAGTTAAATGTTTCGGTCTATGCAATTGACTTACCCCCACTCCTGAAATTGCTGGCCTTGTGCCAAAATGTGAAATCATTATTATCGCCGCTATAAATATAGAGAAATGGATTTGTTATGTATCTTGTATATTATCGTAAATAACCTAATCTAACTGTACCAAACTTAACCTATCCTATCATTATGGTAGATTAGATTAGATGAAGCATAGTTAGGATTAGTTAATTTGTGAAAATGCGCAACATATGTATAGTTATCAGTGTCTCTCGGACAACCTTTTGGTAGGCTTCCTGTTCAACACAGACTAGAAATTTTAAGAAACTCCTAATAATTTGCAAACGAAAAAACAATCAAATATGTGTAATCAATGCATATTTTTCCTTGTTCCTTAATTTCAAAGTTAAACTTAATCCATGCAAATGTGACGAAGAAATGAATATCCCACTTGTATTAACTGTCCGCGAAGGGACACCACGTAAGGGATTTTTTTTCCCCTATTAATATACGAGATATGTAGTGGAATTTATTTACACTTTTAAATTAAAACATAAAAATCCACTGCAGGCAAATATAAAAATTTTATTTGAAATAAAAAATATATTCTTGTGTTTTTTTTATGCTTGACATGGGATTGCTGTCACCATTAATAATTTAATAAATGTTTGAAATAAAACTGTAGGCAATGCATGTGAGGAGTTAAGCAAAATATGTAAGTTAATGTCGATCCTATAAAATCTTTTCCTGAAATATTATAGAATCATTAAACAACCTATATAAAGTAATACAACATCTTTTCTTCTTTGTTTTTATTTATTAATATTATCTTATATTTTACTGAACTTCTCATCAGCATTGCTCAAAGGTTTCGTACATACTTATCTACTTTACACATATTGTAATGCTTCAAGCAAATTTGAAAAAATTTTTGCCTACCGATCTGTATATCATACTTAAAGCATATACATCGTTGAAGGATCGATAAACTGCGATATTCGTCTAAAGAAAGCATCTTTCACAGAAGAACAATGCTAAAAAACACAGAACTATATCAGTAACAGGGGAAAATCTTCCAGCTGTAGTGATGGCCAAATACGCATTTCTACCTATTAGGGCTTCGTCAGTAGCAAGTATCTGCTGACGTAATGCAGTATACAAGTGTTACAAACTGTGTACAGACAAACATGCACAAATCCGCACTAATTAGTCATGTGAAACTTGTAAAACAGAAAGGTTGAGCAAAGTAAAATTAATTTTCAAATATATATAGAAAACTAGCTTCCAAAATATGGAAGTGAAACATTTGAAACTAAATATAGTCTACAAAAAATGTGTCTCTTCAATATTCGATCGGTATTTCATTAAAATGGTAAAAATAAATATTTTAAGAAGTTACAGTCAGTCGAAAGAGTCTCATTGAGCGGTTAAGCTCTACAAAACAAAATATAAGAGTCTCAATCAAAACCGATCCTATAATATTCACGAATTAACTAATGTCAGTATCACAAAACTAATGCTTTTATGTGTGTGATAATTTTCCTAAAAGCATCAAAGACAGTAAACAACATTCTTAAGGGTAATTCCTGCTGTATCAACAATTGTTCTTTCATTCTTTTATTCTTTTACACGTTTCAGTCATTTGACTGCGGCCATGCTGGAGCACCGCCTTAAAGGGTTTTAGTCGAAGAAATCTACCCCAGGACTTATTCTTTGTAAGCCTAGTACTTATTCTATCGACATCCTTTGCCGAACCGCTAAGTTACGGGGACATAAACACACCAAAATTGGTTGTCAAGCGACGGTGTGGGGGTGGGGAAACACAGACACACACGCATATATTATATATACGACAGGCTTTCAGTTTTTGTCTGCCAAATCCACTCATAAGGCTTCGGTCGGCCCGAGGCTATAGTAGAAGCCATTTGCCTAAGGTTCCACGCAGTGGGACTGAACCCGGAACCATATGGTTGGGAAGTAAGCCTCTTACCACACAGCCACTCCTGCGCCTATTTGGCGGAAGTTTTATAATTTCTTTTTTTTACTGTACAACTATAATTGTTTTAAGAACATTTATCTACATATTTACAGTGGACAGATGGAATAAATAATGTTAACGGGCAGTTTCGATATTCAAAACTATGAACCCACGTAATACATTTGTAAAATATAATACTTTGATTCGTGCAGTATTTACTGTTAGTACTTGAAACAAATTTTGGTAAACCAAAACTGAAACGTTTACAATAGCTACATTTATTAACGAACTTTACGAAAATTGCTACATTATTAACAAGCAAATTTATACCCAACTAACCCCCTCTCCCCTCCATGCAAAATTGGAGCAATGACATTATTGATTTGACTCACGCATTTTGCTCCATGAAGCTTAACCATTCAAGTAGATTCCATTTACTGTAACTTGCTGTAAGACTAATTTAGAGATCCACCGATGGAACAGCGCAGTGACATGCTGTTTGTGCACTATATTTAATTTCAAATTAAAGATATATCGAAATGTTTGCGTTAGTTTGAGTTCATTGTTGACAATACTAGTTACAGCAGTATCAACAGAAAGATCTCTTAGCAAACACAGATATATCATAAACTTTTATAAGGGCTAACATGTCTGAAACATGGTTTGTTGGTTTAGCAAGATTAGATATTGAATCAAGCATTACTAGAGAAATTGATTTTGATAGAAATTTTGAGGATGAAATATAAAAAAGTTCATTACATTTCATACGCTGATTTGACTTTATGTAACATATATTGATATCTGGTCATTCAAGTACACAGGGAGTAATGTATTCATGAAAGTTTACTAGTGTCCATATTCATATAACCAGAGATTAACCTTCATGTTCAATTATATTTTCCTTAATCATACACCAGAAGCCGACTAATTTGTTCATAATTTATCATA
The DNA here is from genome assembly GCF_001194135.2 of Octopus bimaculoides. Lineage (NCBI taxonomy): Eukaryota > Metazoa > Mollusca > Cephalopoda > Octopoda > Octopodidae > Octopus > Octopus bimaculoides. Next base: position 49,557,270 of record NC_068986.1, read on the forward strand.
ACCATATTTTTTTCTACAAAGAAGGAAATGTCATAGATGTTTTACTAAATCTCGGGACGGTCATTATATCAATAATAAACATATACACTGGCTGTATTTCATTTCTTCTTCTTCTTCTTCTTCTTCTTCTTCTTCTTCTTCTTCTTCTTCTTTTTCTTCTTCTTCATTATTATTATTATCATTATTATTATTATTATTATTATTATTATTATTATTATTATTATTATTATTGTTATTATTATTATTATTGTTATTATTATTATTATTATTATTATTATTATTATTATTATTATTATTATTATTCAGTAGTTTTATTTTTATAACGTGATTTC
>NC_068986.1:49557672-49558475 GCF_001194135.2 Octopus bimaculoides
ATATATATTTGTAAGTTCTGGTGTTTTTGTTATGTATCTGTCTGAATATTTTTTATTATACCTAAGGCACCTACTATGATAGGAATTGTTTCTGTTTTTAGATTCCACATTCGAGTTACCTCTATTTCCAGGTCTTTGTATTTTGAAAGTTTCTCCATTTCTTTTAGGGAAACGTTGTCATCTGCTGGTATTGATACATCAATTAGAAAGCAATTTTTCCTTCATGATCTTTGACAACTATATCTGGCCTATTGGCCTTAATTTCTCTATCTGTGTGTATTGGCATATCCCAGAGTATGGTTGCTTTCTCGTTTTCTGTGACCTTTTCTGGTGTGTGCCTATACCATCATTTTTCTGTTGTTATTCCATAGTGTTAGCAAAGCTTCCAGTGTATATAGGTCCCAACTCTGTCGTGTCTGTGAATATATTCCTTCTTAGCCAGGACTGGGCAACCAGAGATATGATTTATTGTTTCGTGTCCATCGTCATATATTCTGCAGTTTCTTGTTATGTTTCTTTTCATTATATGTTTTTGGTAATTTCTGGTGGGGAGGCTTTGGTCTTGTGTAACAATTAAAAATCCTTCAGTCTCTGCTTTGAGTCCTGAACTTCTCAACCATTGCTGGGATTTTTCTCTGTCTATTTCTTTTGCATTTAGTTTAGCCCAGTATTTACCATGTAGGGGCTTTTCTTGCCATCGTTTTATCATGGTCCGTTGCTGTTCTAGTTTTAGTTTGGATTTCATTTGTTTTATAGTTTTTGTTGCTTCTTCTTCTTCTTCTTCTTCTTCTTCTTCTTCTTCT
>NC_068986.1:49558942-49570191 GCF_001194135.2 Octopus bimaculoides
TTGAGCTCTGTTTTTAGTATTGATCTTACTCGTCTATAGTACTCTTTCTTTATTTTTTCTTTCATTTGTGTGTGTTGTATCCTATCTAGTTCATTGATTCCTAAATATTTGTATGGCTGGCTTTCGTCTAATTCTTTTATTTCATTGGCTTTATCTAGTGTGATGTTGCTACTCTTAACTAATTTTCCTCTTTTCAGGGTTGCTTTGGCACATTTTTCTAATCTGAATTTCATATCTATTTCCTTGGTAAATCCATGTACTGTCTGTAGTAGTGTTTCCAGCTCTTTATCATTTCTAGCGTATAATTTTAGGTCATCCATATATAGTTTGCAACCATAAAATTCTTCTTTCAAATAAAGTACTTGATTGGTACTTTATTTTATCGACCTCCAAAGGATGTGAAGCAAATTCTTCTTTCTAAGTCATAGTGTTGAATAAGCTTGAAACGCTTAAAAATCATCTTTATTTTTGTTTAAACATGGCAATTTGTCGCCATATTTTCGATCATTACAGGCCCTCTTCTTTTGAAAAACATTGCATTAAATCTACCATGAATTACACCCGTCTTTCTTGGGGACCTACTCTACCCACTACACACGACAATAAATCACAAAGTACACCACAAAGTACTTGCATTTCATCACAGATTACACTATGCAACATGATATTTGTCCTTGGGTAGCAATTGTTATTTCTTATTTGCTTACGTCCCTAGAAAGTATGGAAAATGGCTAATATTTCCTTCAAACTTTGTAACATTCATTCGAACCCCTTAGAATCTCACTCAACACATGGCTATGATGCTCCTCCACTACTTCTGCTCATGATCAAAGATGCACATATTGCCAGCCACTAAGAAACATGCTTAAGAGGTTAGGGTCAAGCAACTGACAAGCAAATCTGTGATATTGAGCAGAATATTTGCTATAACAATATTTCTGCTTCAGTAACTCACTACTGAACCTGTCTGAAATGTAATGGAAAATAGGTCAATTTCAAAACATTGATGTCCAGGTCACAAAAGCAAAGTTTGAAGGGAATAGTAGTCATTTCCTTTGATTTCTAGACAGAAGCAAGAAGGAAATAACACTTACTGACCAAAGACCAAAAAATAAATAAATAAATAAATAATAATAATAATGAAATTTTGCAACACAGTGTTATAGGCGCAGATCACAGCCAAAGACCAGTTTACACCACTAACTTCTTCATAGCCATCATTAATACCTACAATAGCATAACTACAACGACAATTACTATAATAAGAACTTTTTTACGCTACAGCCATCAACATCACTATAATCATCACCATTACGACTCTAACCTACATATTTGACCACCGCCAATATCACAATAGCCACAACCACCATCATCTTTTCTGTCATTAACGCCATAATCAATTACAACCTCCACCGTCGCCGGCACATCCAGTGACATCGCCCTGAGTACCACAACCACCACCACCACCACTAAAACTTGCACCAACACCAACTTGGCTCCCCTTTCTACCAAATTATAAGACAATATTATATTTTTACAACTGACAGTCGGAGTCGGGTTATGGCAATGAAATTTGGCGGTTTTATTTCAATGAGAGTCGTCTGCTATTTTACTTTTGACAAAACTGGGAGAAATAGAGAGAGAGCAGAATATAGGGAACGAGAGAGAGGGAGAGAAAGTATGAGATAGAGAGGGGAAGAGAGAGAGAGAGAGAAATCGAAATAACAATAATAGCCATATAACAGCATTAGTAAAGTATTTTTTAATAAAATAGCAAGGAAAGTTACAGCAGTAGTTGCAACAACGACAACAGCTACAATAATAATAATAATAATAATAACAGCAACAACTACGACGGGTAAGGACAAAAGCACAACGAACAACAACAATGGTAATAGAGGAACACAGAAGAAGGGCGGAAGAGATAGAAAGGGATAAAGACGGAAAGAAGGAAGGAAAGAAGAAGAAGAAGAAGAAGAAGAAGAAGAAGAAGAAGAAGAAGAAGAAGAGGAAGAAGAAGAAGAAGAAGAAGAAGAAGAAGAAGAAGAAGAAGAATGAGGAAGAGGAAGAGGAGGAGGAGGAGGAGGAGGAGAAGAAGAAGAAGAAGAAGAAGAAGAAGAAGAAGAAGAAGAAGAAGAAGAAGAGTGAGGTGGATAGAATCAGGAAGGTCAAGAAAGAGTGGAGGCGGATAATTAAAAGAAAAACTAAGATGGAAAGAGAAAAGTGATCACGTGGTAGTTGTGTCACTGACGTCATCGTTGTTGTTACTGTTATTGTTTTGTTCCAGGCGACGAATAGGAGGTGTAGTTACAGTGACGGATGAAAACCCTTGCGGTATTCATTCTGTTTCTCCGAGTTCAAGTCGTGTAACCGCTAATAGGCACAAAACCAGTGTACTTCCAACGCGAGGAGTTCGATGTAATTTCAACACCGAACTCCTCGCTGTCAATACACTCGAATTGGAACCTAGAGAAAAATTGGAAGTCTTCTGTTACATATCCCAGTACCCCAATAATTACAGGTATAAACCTGAGCTTGTAATCTGGATAGAGTAACTGCAGATTTTTCAATAGTCCAGTGTAAGTGTTCTCTTTTTCATTGATCTTCAGCTTTACGTTAACATCTGCTGGGCAGCTGATTTCCACAACTGTACAATTTCTCTTCTCTATCTCAAATCATTATATCAGGCCCAGTGGCGGCTCGTGTACAGGCACTGCAGAACTGCAATACCCCCTATTTCCACTCGACATTATCGATAACATCCAATATAATGAGTCCTTTTTCTTTAATTCTTTCGTTAGGCTTGTACAATATATAATCGTTAAGCTTAGTGCCAGTAGCCATTCCCTAGGTTACGAAAAAAATACAAAAATCCTTGTATAGAACTGTGCACTTCCCAGTTCCAGCGACCCGGTATTTGACTGTTGTGCGCATGCTCACATGTCCGAGGCAGTTTCACGCTAGGGAGAGATAGCACTGTTGTTCACGCAGTACCGGCGAAAGGTAGTGTGTCTTTTTGACTCCGTGTGCTTAAAAATGTGCTTATATTCTTGAATGTGATAAGGTGTAGAATTAGATTATTATCCTGCTTCCAGCTTCAGTGTTGCTACCAGAATTTGAAAAATAGGGCTGATTTTTCCCCCCTTATTTTGTGAGTTAGGGGGGAATTTTTGAAAAACAAGGGGGAATTCGTGGTGATGTTCAGTGAACAAATTAAACACACAACCCGGCAGTGGCTAAAACGCGAACCGATCAAGTTTATGTATAAATATTCTTTTTATAATAAATCTCTGAACGAGGTATAAAAGGGAAGGATGACTTCCCTTTGCAAATACCGACAGGGCACAGAAAGTGTGTCAATAGCCAGCTGGAGGAGATGTTCTCCTGGGGCTACAAGCTACAGTAGCATTCGCCCTTAGGGGTTAGCCGCATTTAAGTGGCAAATATACTATTCTTTTTATGTTTGACCCTTTTACGTAATATTAAAACAACGGCTAAAAATTTTCTGAAGCAGCGCCCTAACTAATTTTATATAGGAGCCGTCATTGATCAGGTATTTCGTGTTTAGAAGCATTCAGTTCATAAGTCCAAGAAAAATTATCTTTGTCGTTACGGTTTCTTCTATAACCACAGTTAGAAGGAATCTGTTTACCTGTTGAGCTGTTATTTTCATTCTGTTGCTTGATTGTTTTGTTGATGATGTTGTGTCCAGTCATGTTGTTTGTAGTAACTCTCTGCGTGGGGAATTCCATTTTGTATGTATGTATGTATGTATGTATGTTATTTATGTATGTATGTATGCGTATATGTATAAACGAATGTGTATGTATATATACATACATACATACATACATATATATATATATAATATATATATATGTATGTATGCATGTATGCATGTATATATATACATGTATATATATATATATACGCCTCATCTTCGAAACGCCTAGTTTAGAATAGAGGCAGCTGATGAAAGAAAAAATTCCAAAAGTGGCTCGTCTGTTTTCCTATGTGTTCATTCTGTTGTCTGTAAAAAAGTCCGTTTTTTGTGCTTTATGTTCCCGTTCCTTTTCTGACGTCCTGTACCCGGATATGCAGCTATATATACATGTAGATGTAGGTATGTACATATATGTATGTATACATGCATATGCTCATATATCATTTGTATTATTATATATATATATATATGTGTGTGTGTGTGTGCGTGTGTGTGTGTGTGTGTGTGTGTGTGTGTGTGTGTGTGTGTGTGTGTGAGAGAGAGTATGCGTATGCGCGCGCGAGTGTTTGTGTGCATGCGTGTGCGTGTGTGTGAAAATAGTTGATAAAACAAAAGAATAGTAATATATCCAATTCATATATTCCCCCGATAACTTGTCATACAGATATTTCATTTATTTTATTTTATTTTATTGTATTGTATTGTGGCTGAAAGGCTGAAAAGATAGGTTGAAAACATCTTCGTATTAACAGTTTCCAAATTAGTAAATATTAATTAAAAACAAATAGATATTAAACAAAGCCATTTAAGCCTTCAGAATAACAGATAAACAACAGACGTTCATTTTTACCGTAATTGCTGTTTTACTATAATAAACAAATTTTGCACGGAATTGATTTATCGACAACATCGAGAACAGATCGTTTTTAATATTAATTAGTGTACTACTTAAATTGCATTTTAATTAATATATATTTTTTTAATTAGTATCATTTTCGTCTATTATTAATAATTCACGTATTGGTAATAAATACGAGTTAGTCCCCTTGCATAGAAATACCATGTATGTACTTTATATTTTATTTTTAATATATAAGTCAATGATGCCGATGTATTAGCCGTAAACAACTTTCGATTAACCATTAGAACTTATTTAGATTCTTAATTATAATTTCAATGTCCTTATCATCAGTTAAACCATGTGACATATACAGTAAATCTGTTTTTTTATCCAATCCCGACTCGTTCTATAAAACTTGCTTTTTCTTCCCTTGGTTGTACTTTCGTAACGTGTTTTTTACTACAACTTCACAAATTACAGTAATACCTCGCCATATCACGGTTCACCTATTGCAGTTTATTATTTAAGCTTAGATCGATTCCTCTGTGGTGTTGTTTTGCATTTATAATAAAATAAATATATACAAATGATAAAAATGATTTTTAAAATATACAGTACAGAACTGTTTCTACTTCGCGGATTTTCACTTATCACGGTGGAGTTTGGAACGTAACACCCGTGACAGTCGAGAGCTTATTGTATTTCTATCATCTTATAGTTTTTACAAGTTATTTCTACCTTACGGCTTCCCAATTATTTGGGTAAGTAAGAACCTTATGTGAAGGCGCATGGCTCAGTGGTTAGAGCGTCGGGCTTACGATCGTGAGGTTGTGAGCTCGAATCCCGGACCGAGCTGCGTGTTGTGTTCTTGAGCAAGACACTTTATTTCACGCTGTTCCAGTTCACTCAGCTGTAGAAATGAGTTGCGACGTCACAGGTGCCAAGCTTTATCAGCCATTGCTTTTCCCTTGGATAACATCGGTGGCGTGGAGAATTGGAGGCCGGTATGCATGGGCGACTGCTGGTCTTCCATAAACAACCTTGCCCGGACTTGTGCCTGGGAGGGTAACTTTCTAGGTGCAATCCCATGGTCAGTCATGACTGAAGGGGGTCTCAGCAGGAACCTTATATTAATCATGACCTGGTACTTCGTCGGTTACAACGACGAGTGTTTCAGTCGATCTCAGGAACGGAACAACCTGTTCGTGAAATTAACGTGCCAGCGGCTGAGTACTGCACAAACACCCGTACCCTCAACATAGTTCTCAGGTAGAATCAGCATGAGAAAGGATACGACAGGGCTGATCCTTTGATTTACAGGTACAACTCATTTTTGTCAGCTGACTGGATAGGAGCAACGGGAAATAAAGTCCCTTGCTCAAGGACGCAGTGCACCGAGGGGGATCGAACTCATGACTTTACGATTGTGAGCTGAATAACTTAACCACTAAACCACGTGCCTTCACAGGGACCTTAAAGAGGGTAAAGACCCCCTTCGGTCATGAATGACCATGGGATTACACCTAGAAAGTCCGGGCAAGGTTGTTTATGGAAGACCAGCAGTCACTCATACATACCAGCCTCCCCTCTCCATACCACTGATGTTATCTGAGGGAAAGGCAACGGCCATTACAGCTTGGCACCAGTGATGTTGCAACGCATTTCAACAGCCGAGTTTACTGGAGCAACATGAAATAAAGTGTCTTGCTCAAGAACACAACACACAGCCTGGTCCAGGAATCGAACTCACTACCTCATGACTGTGAGGCCGACGCTTTAACCACTGAGCCTATTTATAGTATTTGCAGGGTATACGACGTACATTTTTTCATTATTTTTTAATGTATCAAAGAAATTGCTCTGCGCCTAATATGGCAGTATCACGGATGGGAAACCGTGTACCATAGGCCCAAGAGCGAGTTGAACAGAAGTCAGCTAGGCACAATAATTGTTACTAGATATAAAATATTAAAACAAGTCTCTTGCCACAAACTTACAAAAAATTGCTTACAGTACATCGGCAGTTATGTAGGCAGGTCATGTCATCACATTTTATCTCCTTCCCCAGCATACATAACACACGGCTGATATGTGTCAACATTATTTTTATGACCGACTTACCTTTAAGAACATTTTAATTATGTAAATGAAAAATTTCCAACAAAAATGAAAGAAGTGTTGAACTTTCATTCGCTTCTAGCTATTTGCAATGAGTGGATGACAACAAAATCATAGCGGTAGAGCACACCACTCTGTTGGCCGATCGCTGTAACACAAAATAATACGAATTTTACATCCTGTATGGCAATTCTCATGGACGAAATCTGAAAGAAGATACTACTCGTATAACGTAATTTATACAGGATATTCGGGCTAAAGTTGACAGTTTCCATAACAGGAAAAGAAACCATAATAGTCCATCCAAAATTAAAGTACAATTATACCTCACTTTACGAGGACCCGCTTTACGAGATCTCGGGTTTACGAGTTTTATTTTTCAAGCACAAGATCCAAATTTTGAATGAAGCGCAAAAGTTTCTTCTGCCATAACAAATGTTTCTGCGTGTTACCGAGAAATTTATTGAGAGCGAAACAAAGCTTCTAAGCAAACAACTCTAGACTTGTTTTTTTTTAAACGAAACCTACAAGTCCGTGTACGAGTGCTTGTGAATCGGTGATCACGTCTACAAGTGATGGTGTGCGAGTGAAAGTGATTCAGAAAAATGATTATAATAATATTTTTTTATTATAAATGATCTTGACATTTTTTTTACTTTACATAAAATATTCTTTACATTCTACTGTTGTTTTATCACCATTTATTTACAAGTGTTATAAATTTTATAGGTAAGATATTTTTCTGGGAACGAATTAGGTTTTATAACATTGCTACTATGGGAAATTATTGCTCCGCTTTACGAGGTTTCGCTTTACGAGCGGTCTCCAGGAATAAATCAACTTGTATGTCGAAGCATTACTGTATTTTAAAATATTACAATAATAAATATCAACAAGATGATGAATGAGAGATAGCAGTTTACTCTAAGTAGTCACTCTCAACTCTCCCTACAACTCAAGACTGCTTTAGAACCTAGCGCATGCGTTTCTCACTATGTCCCTGGAAAGATCTTCGAACTCCTTATTAATCTTGCTCACAAGTTTCGTCTTAATGTTGCAGACAGTGCGTCGGTGTCTTTCTAGCTGCGCCCTACGCACAGTAATCTATGATATTGTAATCGGAGGAATTAGGAGACCAGATATTTGGGCTGGTGAAGTCGTAGAAATTTTTTGGCAACCACCTCTGATCTGACTTTTCGTGAGGTATGGCAAGGAGACGAATTCTGTTACTAAACATATGGCTTTCCAGCAGCAACTCCCTCTAGCCAGGGTTTGATCACAGTCTCCAGTAATTTAACATCACCGTCGAGATTGAACCCAAGTCTCTGTTCAAAAATGTTGGGGTGAATTCGGGTGTTCGGACACAGTCAGAACGACTACTGTGTCCCTTCCTGTTGGCCATGTTTGTAACAATTATTGTGCCTAGCTGACTTCTGTTCAACCGCACAAAGTTTGTTTATTTTTTCTGCAAAATAGGAAATTTGCCTTATGCGAGGATACATCTTATACGCCAGCAAAAATGGTGATTTTATTTTTGCATGATGTCTTTAATTGTTGAGATTTTCTTTATTAATATATATGTGTGTGTGTGTATGTATATATGTATGTATAAATACATGTATGTATCTATATATGTATGCATATTTCTTTGTTTGTTTGTAAGTATGAATGTACGTGTTGTTTGCTGAAGCCAAGAAACGACGAAACTGCGAAGTTACTATCAGCTTTTACTGTATAAGAATAGATTTATGGTTTCATACTTTTTACTATACTTAGTGGTCTTTCACCTAGCGTGTTTAAATGTACACACACGCGCGCGCGCGCGCGCACATACACACACACTCACACACTTTCTTGTTTAATAGCATTGTGTACCTATATACGCTGAACATACACTGAACAAAGTACTCAATACGAATAAAATTGACATTTATTTTCATTATTAATGGAGACTCTGACCAAAATGCTTAGCAGCATTTCGTCTGTCTTTCCGCTCTGAGTTCAAATTCCGCCGAGGTCGACTTTGTCTTCCATCCTTTCGGGGTCGATGAAATAAGTACCAGTGGTGCTCTGGGGTCGATGTAATCGACTAGCCACTTCCCCTAAAAAATTCAGGGTCATGTGCCTATAGTAGAAAGGATTACTAAATGGGATTATTTACTTCAAAGTTTAATTGGTGTTGGTTTCCTAAGATAGTATGTAATACATACAAACATACATAAAATTATACACACAAATAATTTGGCACTCCGTCGGTTACGGCGACGAGGGTTCCAATTGATCCGATCAACGGAACAGCCTGCCTTCAAAATTAATGTGCAAGTGGCTGAGCACTCCACAGACACGCGTAACCTTAACGTAATTCTCGAGGAGATTCAGCGTGACACAGAATGTGACAAGGCTGGCCCTTTGAATTACAGGTACAACTTGTTTTTACAAGCTGAGTAGACTGGAGCAGCGTGGAATGAAGTGTCTTGCTCAAGGACACAATGCGCCCCCGAGTATCGAACTCATGACCATACGATCATGAGCCGAATACCCTTAATCACTAACCCACGCGCCTTCATCCAACAAAAAAAAAAAAAAACACAATCTCACATACATTTTGAGCTCGAATTCTCGTTTAAGGTTTATTTGCCTTTCAACCATCTAAAGTAGATAAAATAATACTTGAGTCAGTGTGCAACACCAGCCTGCGTGTGTGCGTGTGTGCTAACTTGTTTGTGTGTAGACGGGTGTGCATGCCTTTGCGTTTGTCCTCACACTGCTTAGCGTTTTGTTTACGTCTTTGCAACGTAGCAATTCGGCAAAAGATAACCTATAAAACAAGCGCCAAACTTGTGAGATAAATCCTGAGGTCGATTTGATCGATTACACTATTCAAGGCAGTGCTGCAGCATGGTCCCAGTCCAGTGACTGAAACAAGTGAAAGAGTACGTATATCTCGTACTATATTTAGCATTACCATTTTTTTTAATAGGTGCTCACGTGATATGTTTTACGAAAACGTGGGTCTTAAAATATGTGTGCTTAAGAAGCTTGCTTTGCAACCACGTGGTTTTAAGTTCAATTCCACTGTGCGGCACCTTAAGCCCTGGGCCTATCAATGTCTTATGAGTGGATACAGTAGACGGAAACTGTGTGGCAGCCTGTTGTATATGCGTATGTGTGTCTTTGTGATTGTCCCGACACTTCTTTACAACCGATGCTGACTTGTTTACGCCACCGTAACTAAGCGTTTCGACAAAAATGACGGATAGAATAAGGACCCAACTTAAAGAATATGCACTGCGATTTATATATTCGACTAAACCTTTTAGGGTAGAGCCCCAGTATGGCCGCAGCTCAATGACTGAAACGAGTAAAAGATAAAAGATTTGAATGAAAAACTGAGAAGCAAAAACAAAATGGCGCTGTTTTGTTTTCTGTTTTTCTAACTGAATTTACATAACTTCTAATTCTAAAACACAGACACAGCTATTTCTTTTTACATCTGCCCAAATCGTTTGTTTCTTAAATCGAACAGAGACAAATTAAATTTTCTTTCAACTCACAAGTCGGATTATTTCTAATTTTATTAATGTTATTGAATATATTTTGTCAATTTAGCAAATTAAACAGATTTTAAAAAGCACGATGAGACAATATGCTAAGGTCACACGCCATGTTTCTCAACTGTTATGAAAGCGTATGTTTCGTCTCTCTCTATCTTTCTCTTTCTCTCTCTCTTCTTTCATTTCTTTATTCTTCCCGGCTTTTGTTACTGGCCTGGCCATTCTCCAGTGTTGCTGATACTTCATTCATAAACTGGAGGTTTGAAAAACAATTCCAGTGCATTATTGAGTTGGTTTTGTGTTTATACATACATACAGGCATGGCTGTGTTGTAAGAAGTTTGCTTCCCAACCACATAGTTCCCGGTTCAGGGCACCTTGGGCGAGTATCTTCTACTATAGCCTCAGGCCGACCAAAGCCTTGTGAGTAGGTTTGGTAGACGGAAGCTGAAAGAAGCCCGTCGTATATGTATATATATCTATGTATGCGTGTCTTTGTGTCTCCCGCATTTGTATATTTCCCGAATATTGGAAAACGGCATTAATATACATGACGTCTTAAGACATGGGCATTACTAAACAGTTGCCCAGAGACATCACAAGTCTAGAAGCCAGATTTTAATCTATACATGCTGTGGTTTCTTGTCAATAAATAAATACTATGGGACCCAGTGCATTGATTTGTCTGGGGGTTTCTAATACTGCTAAGACGGTCTTGCAATACTATCGACATGAAACGCAATCTCTCTCGGACTCGTGACTGCTATATCACGTCACACTTTGAAGGTTATGAATTTGTAATCCCGGAACAGGAGATTGAAACGAAATGCCTAATAAACAAAAGAGACAAGGAAGCTGTTGGAGCTTCAAGATGCAACCGAAAATAAAGCGAGCTTCTTACCATATAACCATGTCTGCCCCTACGGCCATGCCTGCGCCTACAGCCACACCTGACGCAAACACACACACACACACACACACACACACATATATATATATATATATATATATAT
>NC_068986.1:49570223-49572885 GCF_001194135.2 Octopus bimaculoides
TGTGTGTGTGTGTGTGTGTGTGTGTGTGTATAAATATATATAAAGGAGACCACTAGGTGGACTGCTAATATATATATATATATATATATATATATGCATGTCTATCGTTTCGTAGAATTATGTGATAAACTAAGTGGAAACGGATCGTAAGAGGATTCCTGTTGAAATAAATTAGTAGTAGTACTGAAAATAGATGTGAGTATAATAATTACAGAGATTGAAATATAAGTAAAAATATCGGCCACTTTATTGTGCTGTGTAAACTTTAGCACGTTTATCCGGTAATCAAAAGATGCAGCTTTCGGTGTCTCTAAATTGATTCGTCGCTATGTTTTGATCTCTACCACACATCATTTACACCTGCTTATATGTGTGTGTGCATACATAATACCAACATACATACATATATATAAATATATGTGTGTGTATATGTATGTATACACACACACACACATAGATATATACATGTCAGTATAAATATACATATTTGCATACAAACAAACATATATATATATATATATATATATATATATATTACATAATATACATACACATAAATATACACATATATAAAGATATATACACACACACACACACACACACATATGTATACATAAGTATATACAAACACATGTATATATATCCATATATATACAAATATATACATATACATAAATACATATATATACACACATACACACATATATATAAATATATGTATATATACATACATATATATATTGATATTATATATATATGCATATAGATGTGTGTATATCTATCAATCTATCCATGTACCTATTTATCTATATGTATGTATGCATGTATGTTTATGAATATATATATATATATATATATATATAAACATACATTTATATATACATAAACATGCATGCATACATACATATAGATAAATAGATAAATGGATATATATATATATGTATATATATATATATATATATATATATATATATATATATATATATATATATATATATATATATATATATATATATATATATATATATATATACACACACATATATATACATATGTATATATATACATATATACACACACACATACACACACACACACATATATATATATATATATATTTATATATATATATATATATATATATATATATGTACATACATACATACATACATAAACATACATGCAAACATACATATAGATAAATAGATACATGGATATATACATATGTACATATATATATACATAGCACATATAGCATGTATATATATATATATATATATATACATGCTATATGTGCTACGTATGCATATATTAGCAAAGATAATAATTAGAACAATACATCATGTCCTGAGAGGATATGATATATTATTCCATCTGACATAGAAAATGGTGTATTGTTGTTCCGTGTTACACAGGTGACATTTATCATCCAATGTGACAGGTTTTATAGATATTCCATTCCATGCATATCGTAATGATAGCTGATTCTTCAACATAAATTGTTGTTGCTTCTTTGCTAGTTAAGCTACATAATTTTTTTTTTCATCAAACTACGAATAGTTTGTTATTTAAATGTAGAACATTCAGTTCATGGAAATACTGAAGAGGAGAATATATTCATGGTTCTTCAAAATTGTCATTTGATTTGCCATTTTTATGTCCATTTTGGCAGTTACCATAGCTATTGGAATTCTCATCCAGATTCTTACGAGAATTTCATTGCAACTCAAATGATTGATTTATTACTACAGAGGCCACCATATTCTGCCGTGGCATTGAGAAACTTTTCGTTAGTTAGAAAGATAGCGTGCAATATTAATATATGCTTTCTGCAACTGCCTTGTGATATTCAACAGTCACTGCAGCATTCTAGTCTTTAATGTTCTGCTACTGAATATCTGATTTTGCTCATGTTATAGTAAGCAGTGATTTTTATTTAGTTCCTGGTATTCCGTATGATCTATTGTGTGTAATAGTGAAAACAGGTCACGTTACTATCTACTCAAATACTTACCTGAGTTAGACTGTAGTCAGGGTTCAGTTAATTGTACAGTTCTCATGCAAGCACACATATATAGCTTACAGGTTAACTCCGCACTACACAACCCATGATAATGATGGTGGCGAGGAGAAGGAGCGGGGATAGTTGCAGTGTACGACGATGACAAGGCGACAGGTTGTAAAATGAAGCAGATGAGAAGTGGAAATGATAGTAATGTCTCATATTGATGCAAGTCCATAGATGTCTTTTTCATTTTGTTTAGTTTTTTTAAGGAGGTACAGAGCCGAAGTCGATATAATCTACACCAGAGTATGACGATTAATACAAGGATAGTTGTACAACATAAAAGCAGAACAGCAACAACAACTTATTTTTTAAAGAATAGAAGTTTAGAATGGTACTTGTTGTTGTTGTTGGCACTCCGTCGCTTACGACGTCGAGAGTTCCAGTTGATCCGATCAATGGAACAGCCTGCTCGTGAAATTAACGTGCAAGTGGCTGAGCACTCCACAGATACGTGTACCCTTAACGTAGTTCTCGGGGATATTCAGCATGACACAGTGTGACAAGGCTGACCCTTTTGAATTACAGGCACAACAGAAACAGGAAGTAAGAGTGAGAGAAAGTTGTGGTGGAAGAGTACAGCAGGGTTCGCCACCA
>NC_068986.1:49573087-49583155 GCF_001194135.2 Octopus bimaculoides
AAGATGTTGGAGAGTTTGTGGTTGAGTTCTTGGTTGGTTGGGGGAGGGTGGTGTGGGTGGTCTAATTGGTACGTGGGAAATTTGCCTGGTGTGTTGTTCTTCTTTATTACCGATAGCCATTTGAGTTGGTAGGCTGTTCGACAAAAGTTGGCTTCCAGGTCGAATAAGATTTTTTCATTCGGCTGTTGGCTCAAGATAAATTTAGGGCCCAGGCTGAGAAGTTCTTATTTTTTACTTTTGTATTTTTTACAAATCTCAAGAAATATCAAATATTCAGTCCTGCTTTTCTGAATGAAAATTGTCCTTTTCATCGTGACGACGACGACGATGACGATGATAATGATGATATATTTTATAACAACAGTGAACTGACAAGAGTCATTTCAGTGACGGATACAATACCCACTTCCAGCATTTGTTCCAGCTTTCTCCACTCTGAGTTCAAACCCCGCTGATGAAAGTCAACTTTGCCTTTCATCTTTCCTTGATCGATAAATAAAGTACCAATCCATGATTGTGGTTTGGTAGAACTGTGAGAATGCCATGCTTGATGTAATCACATCGCTTCTTATAGATCCTTGCATTAAAATCTCACAATGGCCTGCTCGGGGGTGGGTGGGGGTAGATTTAATCCGTCCCTTAGTTTAACACCACCAACAGGCACCTTGGATGGTTTTAGTGGAGGCTAGTCCACGTAGTTGCAAGAATTCGAGATAGACTGTCGGTTTGAGGATATTTTTCTTCTTCCCTACTTCTTTTACTCCCACCAGTTTCGGCAGCCCAGTAAAGGGTCACGTCTAAAACTTGAAAATATAAACCAAATGACATATAATGTCACAATTATATTACATAGAAATCATTTCAGTTTCTTAAAAAAGTGTAGCTCACAAAGAAACATAAAAACTATACCCAAATTACACAAATGAAATAACCAATTTTATGAAAATTATGTTTAGCTGGAAGATCGTGTCTCTGGGCCTTTTAATACAAATTCTTACTTCGCATGAGTTGCATATAAAATGATGGAAATAATACAAAAAACGATATTTCGATTAAAGGGCGTCACTCTTTTTCAGTTAAATAAAATTATACAACGAACCAGATGAACACATCACGAAGAAAATGTGAACTGTAGAAAATAGGTGGCTTTTCATAGATGGCTATGAACTGTAGAACTGTAGAAAATAAGTGGCTTTTCATAGGTAGCTTTTCATAGGTGGCTTTTCAACTCAGTCAAACTTGGTTACACGTGCTTCAACAGGAATAAAAATAATGTGACGTGGCTTCTTGAAAACAAATTCTCCTTTCTCCATGCTCTCTCTTTCTCTCACCTCACTGGTGAAAATGAAAAAATTCAGGCTATTTATTGACAAATTGAGGCTCAGGCTAACATTTTTAATTTGCCGCGTCTGGTGGTCTATTTTGCAACGCACTTTATATCCTGCGTAAAACTAAATGCTTGATTCGGCAAAGTATTTCAGTGTCTGTCACATGACTGGTCGCATGACCAATCATTAGAGGTTCCAATCGCCTGGAACCGATTTCCGAGTATTTAAATCTAAACATGCAATTATAGAATTAATTTCGCTACACATGTAACAACTTTACAATACCCATCAACTATATTACACACAACAGAAAAAAAACAAGTTAATAGTTAACAAATTTACAAGGAAATAAATGTAAAAAATATGTAGAAAACTGGCATTGCTTCGAGTTCGACCCTACCTTGCAGTGCCTTGGGTCAGTGTCTTCTGCTACAGCCCCGGATCAACTACTGCCTTGTGAGTGAATGTGGTAGACGGAAACTGTGTGAAAGACCATCATATATGTGTTTTTATATGTGTGTGGGTGTGTGTGTGTGTGCACATACATACATATACACATCTACATATATACATATATCATAATAATAATATATATACTTCTATTTAAAGCAACATTTATATATATATAAACAATTCACTGAAAAATGAATGAGCTAGCCCAGGCCAGAATCGAACCCACAAATCAACGCTTACACGGCTCCTTGTGTATCCGTTTGGACCAAACGTTCACCCATCAATTTCAGCCAAATATATATATACATATATCCAGTTTACGGAGACGTAAACAAACCAACAGCGATTGTCAAGTGGAGGAGCCGCAAACACAAACAAAAAGACACAAGCACTCACACGCACATACGTATATATGCGACCGGCTTCCACTGTTTCCGTCTGGCAAATTCACTCACAAAGTACTGGTCAGCCTAGGGCTATAGTAGAAGCAGCTTGTTCGGATTGCCGCGCAGTGGAAGTGAACCCAAGTGAGCATCTTAACCATTTAGTCATACCAAAAGTCTTCACCAATTTTTTAAAATCAAAAACCAAAAACAAAAAAATACTATCCATAGAAAAGGTGAAACGAACAAGGCTACAACAGGCTTTGATCATAACAAACCTCTTCGATCAGGGTTGACCCAAGGCTGAAACAACTCCATATTTTAGTAACACATTCATATTTGGAAAACAGCCTTAAACCAGTCTTATCAAACATATTTTACGGAGACATTTCCCTGCAAAAAAAATACATTCACAGAGACTACAGAAACACAAAATGCATGATACACGACTTTTACCTTCACCATGAACACATGACGTATTCTGCCCTCACGGAAAAATAAAAAGAAACAAAAATGGAAATTCTAAGACTCAAGAGCTTCTGGACATGACAAAATTACAAACACACCTGGAGGAAGGATTGCGTCAGCAACGTCTCCTTCAGCTACTCTTATCATGTAATGCAGTTAAATATAGTTATATAAATATTTAAAACGAGTGGTAATGATGATGGTGGTGGTGATGATGAGGATGATGATGGTGGTGGTGATGATGAGGATGATGATGATGAAATTGTCATTCGCAAAGCTTGACTGAAGCGAACGACCGACATTGCGTAGTTGAATCAACAGTGTGTGGCGTACACCTTCAGAAAACAGAAATATGCTTCCTTGACATCAACAATGAATATACGACGGCGGTGGCGGTGGTGACGAAGGCGGAGATGATGTCGACGCAAACGGTGGCGGCGATGACAGAGGGGACGACAGCCATGGTGACGACAGTGGCGGTGATTGTGACGAAGAAGAAGAAATTTAGGGAGATTAAGAGTGTGACATACACAGAATGTGACAAGGCAGACCTTTTGAATTACAGGTAGAACTCATTTTTGCCAGACGAGTGGACTGGAGCAACGTGAAATAAAATGTCTTGGTCAAGGACACAGCATGCCGCCTGGAAACGAACTCGCGACTATACGATCGTGAGCCGAGTCACTTAACCACTAAGCCACGCGTCTTCACATTATATATATATACATACACACACACACACGACGCACGCACACACACACACACACACATATATATATTATATATATATATATATATATATATATATATATATATATATATATATATATATATATATATATATATGTATGTATGTATATATATATTGGGTCATCCCATAAATAATGCGGTTTTTCCAATGTTTCAATTGTATGAACTAAAAGTCGGTGGGGGATGGGATAAACTACCTGCATCAACTTGCTATAAAAGCAGGTAGTAATTTTAACCTGTCCTTATTCTTAGTTGTTCTTTTTGTCTGGGTGAGAGAGTTGAAGTTCCAAAAGTTGAATTCCTATGCTGAGGAGTAGGTGGAATCCCCTGTCTCTAGTTGTTGGAGGGAAAGAATTGAAATAGTAATAATTATTATTATTATTCCTAGTCTTGGGGTATTTCCTATTAATGGGTGGCTCTTACAGGTGTTTCCTATTGTAAGGCAGGTGGTGGTTGATTTCCCAGTGGTAGGGTAGTTTTGTGTGTCTGTATTGAAAGTTTGATCTGGGTGTACGATTATTGGTTTCTGTGGATGTATTTGTTTCGGATTTTTTTTTAAAGGGTTTGTCTGAGGTGTTGTCTCTTTTGAATTGAAATTCGTAGTTGAGGAAAAAGTTGATATTGTTTTCCCATCGTTGTAGTGAATTAATTTCTTCCGATTCATAGTCGTCTTTCCATAGTTTAATAACACTTTGTAGAAGTTGTTCATTGGCATGTATCATGAATTCTGTGATCATCTCGTCATCGATCGTTTTATATTTTTGTTCATGATTCTGAGCTCTGAGTTTAAGTAATTCAATTTCTGTTCTCATTTTTTTCTAGTACTAGTTTCTCTCTGAGGGTTCGTTGTTCTTCCGGTTCATCTGGGATGGGTTTGATTTGGAGTTTACGTGGCAAGATTAACGGTGTTGAGTTGATCCATTTTTCATATATTTGTGCCTTATTGTTATTTTTTACCATGTTCCAGAATGTGAATTTTCTGGTGTTGAGGTTTTTGGACCAAGTGTGACAAACGCGGTTTTTAATTAGACGTGCTGAAATTGGTGTGTTTTCATTAGGGGTAGGTGATTTTTGTAGTGTATCTTGTATGGTATTGCTTGTCAAATTGTTAGTGAAAAATTCGTTTAATGTAGTGCATAGTTCACTTAGATTTTGTCTGACCTTCTCTGTAGATTGCTTTCTGTGATCGTTTTCTAAGTCTTCTCGGGTTTGGTGGTAGAGTCCATCGATTTTGTTGGTTAAAGTGACTAAATTTGTGTTGATTTCTTTTAATTCCTTAAGGATACCTTCGTTGGAAATTTTATCCGATGAGGTGGAGGTAGGTTTCGCAGGCATTTTGTGTACCACGTGAGGTAAATGGTAGAAATATAAAAGGAGCAAAAATACTGGAGAATCAGTAGACAACACGGCAAAATTATGAGTTGAAAATATGTGGAAAACATATATAAAAAGTGAAAGAGAAATGCCTTCGTTTCACATAGTTTAATATATTTTAGAGAGATTGTTATTTATTAATTGAACACGATAGTCATGAATACTTACCCTCTCCTCATGCACATAAAGAGAAATATGTTCACACACATAAACAGAGAGAGAGAGAGAGAGAGAGAGAGAGAGAGAGAGAGTGAAAGAGAGAAAATTATAATGATAGATAGATAGATAGATAGGTAGATAGATAGAGGGATAGAGAGAAAGAAAGAAAGAAAGAAAGAAAGAAACATTAAAATTAGAAAAGCTTTAAAATTGCTGATGTCAAATAAGTCAGCGTCGAATCAGCAATGTCAAATAGGCGGCGCCAAGACAGCAGTGCCAAAACGTGTCATACCTTTCTTCAACATATTCTAAAAACAAAGAAACACAGTCATTTCTTCTCTTTTCTTTTTGCTATGTAGATCTATATTTCTACTTTGATGTAGCTGACCCATGACTAACACTGGAAAACCGCTTGTTTTTTATGATTTTGTTGCTACTTATATGTGTTATAGTCTGAGAGTTTGTTTTTATAAATGTATTCGGTTGTGGAATTGACGTTTTTTTCTGAGTATTTTTTTTAAAGTACAAATGTCTGTATTCGCTTGTTTAAATGTCATGTTTTGTTTTTGTTTTTATGTTTTTTGTATAATTTGGTTTTTGTTGTGTTTTTTTTTTAATTGCGTTCTTGTTTTTATAATTTTCTTTCCTCCTAGCAGGCATGATCAATGCAACCCTGATTGTAGTTTCTACCTCTCACCACTACCGCTACCCTCCAAAAGAAGAATCTCTGTTAAAACGCAAGTGAACAAATATTTACAAAATATGAAATGTCCAAGGACAAATCATATTTTTCTACCCGAAGGTAATCAGGGCGGATGTTGAAGTGTTCCAAAAGGCTTATATTGGCAAAGGAGTAAAGAAAAGATTAAAAACTTTAGGGGAAGTGTAGGTCGATTACATAAGCTCCATTGTTCAATTGGTATCAAATTTATGAACTCAAAAATGTTGAAAGGATAAGCCGATCTCGGTGGAATGTGAATTCAGAACCAACAGAGCCGTCAAAGACTTTTAGTTCGATGCATTAACGACTCTGCCAGCTCGCCGCCTTCAAAAGTATATCCTTTATTAAAGCAAGATACAGCAATCGGTTAGTTGGATATTTAACCAATTGATTAATAATACATGAGTGGAATTGAACCAGAGTATGTGTGTTAATTACATTGGCATAATGACTCTTCCTGGACACAACAAAACAAGATATAGTTTAATCAGAAAGTAAAAATATCAACAAAAAAATTAGTATTCTCATCTACATATGGGTCCGATTAGAGAACTTCACGTCTCTATCGATCCATAATTGCTACCACTGCAGAGCTGTGTACCTTAAAGGTATCTGCTAACATTTTTAGATGGGGCTAAGGTAGAAAACAACCTATGCCATCAGGACAGGATGTATCTGTTTCTATTCATTGTAATATTTTCCTATTATCGTTACCAACATCCTGTCGTTCGAATGTCTAATATTTACAAATCCTAAATATATTGGCGCAGGTGTGTCTGTGTGGTAAGAAGCTTGCTTCCCAGCCAGTATGGTTCCTGGGTCAATCCCACTGCGTGGGACCTTGGGAAAATGTATTCTACTATAGCCGCGGGCCGACCAAAGCCCGTGAGTGGATTTAGCAGACAGAAACTGAAAGAAGCTCGTCGTATCTATATATTTAAAACTGAGAATGTGTGTCTGTCTGTATGTATGTATGTATGTGTGCATCACTAATACTTGAGAACTACCTAACAGTGAATATATATATATATATATATATATATATATATATATATATATATATATATATAGATGTATATATATACATGTATCTGTGTTTGTACCCGTGTCTGTGTTTGTACCCGTGTCTGTGTTTGTACCTGTGTCTGTGTTTGTACCCGCACCATCGCTTAACAAGGGCACTATATCAGTAACCGGTTGTTTGTCAGTGACTCAAGTAGTCTGATACTATATGTTTTCGTCTCTGTCCAAACGATTCCATACGTATCATTGACCAGTCTTTTGCTGACTTTCAAAGAATTCTAGCATTCAAATTAAAAGATGAAAAGTTGTGTTGTTTCTCGTGCAGATACAGATGAAAGCGAATTATAAAAGTAACCCAATATCCATTAAAAAGAAGCACATTGCAAGGGAATTATTTCTTTCCATTCCTTTCTGACCTGGAGTGTGTTTCTGGGTAACATCTCTACCTGTTAGAAATAGTAGCTAGACGTCTAGCAAATTAGACTCATCTTAAAACTGAACATTAGATGATATGATACAAAAACTTTTATGCCTGAAAATAAAACAGGATAGTCACGACTGGATTGTTCTTGTACAATCCAGACCAAGCTTGTGAGTCTTTGGTTATGAGGCAGCAGCAATAACAACAACCTTTAATCAATATGTTAAATTAGACTTGATTCGAATAAATACTGGAGAGAACAATTAATTTATGTAAACAGCCCTATGTTTGCACACTGCAGATGATGAGGGATTAGAAACATTGCTAGATACCATGCACGGATTTATTATAGCAATCCATACGAGATTCGAATTAGTAAAATGCGCCAAAGCAAACTTGAAGAGAAGAAATTTAATTAAGAACATTAACGTCATGTTAGATAAAGAAACATAGATAGAAATATTAAATCACATATAGATATACAAATATTTAGGAATAAATTAACTACACAGTGTACAACATTCACAAATGACAGAAAAGTTAGAAAGAACGCTATAGAAAAATTTGTTCAATACTTAAAACAGCTTAATAAAAATATAAGATAATAGGCATCGATACTCCAGCTGTGCCAGTAATAAATTATAGTTATAATATTCTCAACTAAACGCTACATGAATTGGCAAAACTAGGCGGTAAAGCAAGAAAAATAATGGACTACATTTGTTATACAGCACCCAAAATTTGACAAAGAAAGATTGTGTTTGCCATGAATACAAGAATCACGGGGCTAATACAACTAAAAATCCATTATAAGATATCCATTGTGCCGCAATAAAAGTATTTAGTAAAGAATAATGGAAGACAAATGCAAGTAGTTACAAAACACGAACAAAACAATTAAAAAAAAACTGTTATAATTCTTCAAGGAAGCCAGATAATATGTGACAGTGGTTGAAATGACAAAGGAGAAACAACAGAAATTGTGAAAATCCTAAAATGTAAACTACAGAATTCCATGCTGAATTAATGACAAGAAAATATTCTACAGACACAAGAAAAAATTGCAACAGTGCCTCAGTCAAAGTTGAGACTGAAAACGAACAGTATAACATCAAAATATTCTCACTAGCAATTACCAAAACGTATCTAATGAAGAGGATATAGAAGATAACAACAGGGTACGTGGACATTG
Source organism: Octopus bimaculoides (assembly GCF_001194135.2). NCBI lineage: Eukaryota > Metazoa > Mollusca > Cephalopoda > Octopoda > Octopodidae > Octopus > Octopus bimaculoides. Next base: position 49,581,360 of record NC_068986.1, read on the forward strand.
AGAAGAAACTATTATCCGTATTGTCTCTGTCAGCCTAGTTTTAACCAAAGAAGACTACATCTATAGGCATGACTTACTTGGAGCTTACATACACTGGACACTAATTCAGCAAATTATGGAAGTAGTGAAAATCAGAATGAGGTATCAGATCGATCATCCTGCGATATAACCAAGTCACGCAAACAGGAAGATCAAGGTTAACTGTCTGCATATTGTCGTTACGGCCATCAAGAAGAGAAATGTTTATCGAAAGAATTGTCAATTTATAAAGGGGGTGGAGAAAAAAATTATCTGGAAATACAGGCAGGCTTTTATGCAATTGACTTACACCCCACCCCCAGATTCCTGGGCTTCAGCTTATAGCAGAATGAAATTATTATTATTATTATTATTATTATTATTATTGAGTGAGAGAGCAGTGCATGCCATCAAAATGACACGGGTAAAATATACGAAGCCCATTATACCCATCATGACTACCCGTCTGATAAGGGTACACCAGGCACATGCATCACAGCCATATGTGCGCGACATGGTGATCTCATATCAAGATAAACAGCGCATAACCTTGCAGGTGGAGCCCAGTTAGAATTTTCTTCAGGTCAAGTAGCCCATCCTGCTCAAAATGTCCCTGAATAAGGGTTGTTTAAGGATGTTGAGCAAAACACCCATGTTTTCAAAGGTGAATTATTCAAACCCCAAAGAATTCCTCTCAACACATGGCTATGATGCTCCCCACTACTTCTGCTCATGATCAGAGATGCACATATCGTCAGCCACCAAGGGACATGCTCAACTGGTTAAGGTCAAACAACTGACAAGCAAATCTGTGGTATTAAGCAGAATATTTACTGTAGCCCATCTTTTATACCAAGACAAAACAATGTACATGATAACACTTCCAATCGATTAAGATCAGAAGCCACGAGAGCCACTTCCTGGTACTGCATATTATTATTATTAGTAGTAGTAGTAGTAATGGTAGTAGTAGTAGTAAAAAGGTGGCACGCTGAACAAAATGCATGGTGGCATTTCGTCCATCTCTACGTTCTCAGTTCAAATTTCGCCAAGGTCGACTTTTCCTTTTATCGCTTCGGGGTCGATAAAATGCATTCCGGCTGAGCACTGGGGGTCAATGTAATCGACTTTCCGCGCCACCTCCGAAATTGTTGACCTTGTGCCAAAATTTGAAACCAATATTAGTTCTGATATAGCTTACTTCAACATCTTAATAATATCCAGAGTTTTGATTATAAGAAATGAAAAAAAAAATCAATATTTCACATTAAATAAAATTCGGGACTAACGGATTTTTGATAACAATAACCACTTGATAACATACACGGTTATTACTGGTTTAGGTTGTACGTGTGTGTGTGTATTTAAAAATATGTAAAGATATGTACACATCTATATGCATATATGTGTGTTTGTGTGTGTATGTAAAGACATGTGTGTGTGCGTGTGCGCATGCGTGTGTGTGTGAATATATATGTATGTATATTGAGAAATTCATAGCGACGTATTTATTACTGAGGTTTCTTGATGGAAACGGTCTTCAGGTAAAATACTTACAGCAGTTGCAATTCTTAGCTAAATGTAAATAAAAACATTTTTTAAAAATACAACTTTAAAAAAAGTAATACATAAAAAGAAAAACCCACCACAGCTCCTGGTAATAAATACGCCACATCGAATTTCTCAGTTTGAAACATACATACATACGCACGCACATACATATACATACACACACACACACACACACACACACACACACACACACACACACACACACA
>NC_068986.1:49585923-49586552 GCF_001194135.2 Octopus bimaculoides
ATATATATATATATATATATAGGATCAAGCATGGCTGTTTGGTACGAGGTTTGCTTCTCAACCACATGGTTCCGGATTCAGTTCCACTGCGTAGCACGTAGGCCAAGAATCTTTTATTATAGCCTCGGACCGACCAGAGCTGAGATCGGACTTGGTACACGGAAACTTAGACACACAACACACACTCATACATACACGCACACAATTATACTTACATGGACACACACACACACGCGCACATACAAGTACACACACGCACACACAGAGTAACGTACATTTAGTCCACAGACACAGCCCCACACACAACCTCACGAATACACACACATACATACACACACATACTTCAAACTACCAGTTAAACACCTTTCTACTGACCATTCTCCTACACACATGCGTAGGGAGACACACAACAGACAGCCACCCACTCCTACCAAAATTCTTACTATGAATTCTTCCTACGAACTTAAGCGACTCTAAGTCCAACCACACACACATACATAAACAGCCACAACCACACACACACACACACACACACACATACACGTGCTATCATTGCACACACACACACACACAGACCTGCGCGCACGCACATACCCACACATGCCTCCTTCTCCTTCTCCCACACAACA
>NC_068986.1:49586814-49590192 GCF_001194135.2 Octopus bimaculoides
TTCTACTATAGCCTCGGGCCGACCAAAGCCTTGTGTGTGGATTTGGTAGACGGAAACTGAAAGAAGCCCGTCGTATATATGTATATATATATATATGTATGTATGCGTGTATGTGTTTGTGTGTCTGTGTTTGTCCCCCCAACATGCTGGTGTGTTTACGTCCCCGTAACTTGGCGGTTCGGCAAAAGAGACCGATAGAATAAGTACTAGGCATCCAAAGAATAAGTCCTGGGGTCGATTTGCTCGATTAAAGGCGGTGCTCCAGCATGGCCACAGTCAAATGACTGAAACAGGTAAAAGAGTAAAGAGTAAAGAGATGGAAATTTTTTAAAAATTATTAAATAAAAATATTCATTAAGTTCAAGAACACTCGGATGTGAGAAGATCTATTGCTGCAAATATAGCTTTGAATAAAACAGCAAACGGTACATTTGTTGATGTGCGTAAAGCTTGGTCAAGCTAGAATTAAATAAGTCGCACAAATAAATTTTATTCAACGCTGCTTCGCATAAGTTGTCCAAGCTGTACGCGGATCAGAAAACGTGACGTAGATATTGTAATAAGGATAAATTGTTCATATTGGGCTGTGAAAGGCTGATTTAGTGTTTGTAGCTGACGACGCAAAAGAATGCAGACATGCATGCATCCTATGATACAATGACGTCATTCACAGCACAAAGTATTTTGCCACACGTCGTCTGTGAGTAAAATTTGCTTCCGGGAATGTTTCTGCAGCGAAAGACCTCAAGTCCGAGTGCACTAAATGTCTTAAATATAACTTTACACGAATATGTTTTATTCAACGTTGCCACACACGATTTTATTTATACACAAATGTAGCTTTTCCTGCTAATTATGAAAATCCTAACAGTTTTTGGGAGAAATTAATTACAAAAGAGTCACAGATCTTCAAAGATCGATCTCTCTGTTTTTTTTTTATGGCAATTTCAACTAGTCTAATGCTACCAATCTCGACATGCCGAAAGTGGGGACTGCCATGAATTCGTAGCAGCATATCGATACCAAAAAGCCTAATCCTCACACCACAGTTTTAAGTATACATGTACATAAAATCCGAGGAGGGAGATTTTTACATTGTGGTTACAAGTGTTAGAAATAGCAGCTAAATCTCTTAAAAACGAAAGGTGTTCGAGCGAATTACTAGAAATTTCACAGAAACATCCTTCAAATCACTGCTAGACGCGGTCTGGCCTGAAGTTATACAGCAACAACAAATTTACATCTGTGTAGAAATTTTCAAAACCAATTGCTGTGTCGAACCGAAAAGGTCCTTGATTTATGATCCTTTGTTAGCAACTATGTGAAACTAATTCCTTTTGAGATTAGCTCTTACCATCACTTTCCTTGTCTTCTTTGAAGGTCCTCTTCTGTAGATTTTTTCGCCCTGGATCACTTGGAATTTCCTTTATTATTTTTCTTTTGCCTGTCTACAACCTGTGTTTTTGGAGTTTTAAGGTGGCTTTGTGCGTCATTTGGCGTCTATTTTCGTTTCCGATCCCTTATTATAATTACACACACACACACACACATCTGTGAGCAGAATTTACAATTACAGAACACTATCCAGTTTGTGTTACTGTTAGCTTCAAAACGCTAAAAGTGGTTCAGTGCTATGCTAACATTAACAGTGATATGGCTTGACGAGTTCTATAACAATATATAAGTGAGCCCTGTATTCATTATATCGAGTGTTCGTTGTTTTGGTATATGCAACTTGCTTGATCCTTATTACATACATGTAAATTTGCTACGAGGGAAAAGAACCTTACTCTCTGCGAAAAATGTCTCTAATGAAAAGTTAGTCTGAAACATTACAATTCTTCTCTCTCCCTCATGACCAACTAATTTATTCCAGTTTTTGTACTTATTATTTGCTGTAAGAGGTCACCAATAGCTTCCGCCGATTCTGCTATTTCATTGTTACACAAAAGAAAGACACTTGTATAATGATGGGACATGTATCAGAGTACAGACAACGTAAGAATATTGACTTGTATGATGCTGGTCTTATATAACAGTAAAGACTATTTTTTTTTTAAAATGCAGTCATGAACAAATACAGGCAACTTGTATAATGCAGTCATATGAGATTAAACACAAGTATATCGCTGGGTTTTATATAACAGTACAACAAATTGCGTAACACTAGGCTTTATATAAGAGTACAGACAACTTGTATGATAGTGGATCTTATACAAAAGTGCAGACAATTTATGTATTACTTTTTCAAGAGTACAGACAGCTTGTATAATGCAGTCGTATATAAGAGTGCAGGCTTGTATAACAGTGGGTAATATACAAGAGTACATATAACTTGCATGGACCTCGGCGGAATTTGAACTCAGAACATAAAAACAGACGAAATACCTATTTCGTTATTGCCCACAAGGGGCTAAACATAGAGGGAACAAACAAGAACAGACGAACGGATTAAGTCGATTACATCGACCCCAGTGCGTAACTGGTACTTAATTTATCGACCCCGAAAGGATGAAAGGCAAAGTCGACCTCGGCGGAATTTGAACTCAGGACGTAACGGCAGACGAAATACCGCTAAGCATTTCGCCCGGCGTGCTAACGATTCTGACAGCTCGCCGCTAACGTTTCTTCCAACTCAAGAGCGTTACAATATTACATTATCCAATATGTTTTGCAATGCTTTTAAATATGGTAGGATATGATCTGAGGGAGATTTGACTGCTATTCCTGCAGGCCTAGTAGTAATCATCCTTTATTTGTTTTAGCTATTGAACTGCGGCCATGCCTTGAAGGGTTTTAGTCAAATAAACCAACCCCAATATTTATTTTTAAGTCTGGCACTTATTCTATTAATCTCTTCTGCTGAACTGCTAAGTTACGGAGATGTCAAGAGGTAGTGGGACACACACATATCCTTCAGTTTCCGTCAATCTAGTTCAAGTAGAAGACACTTGTCCAACGTAGAGGAACCGAACCCGAAACCACGTGGTTGCAAGTTTCTCTCCTTAGCTTGTAAATATGACAGCTAGTAAAGTAAGCAGGCATAGCTGTGTAGTAAGTAGCTTGCTTACCAATCACATGGTTCCGGGTTCAGTCCCACTGCGTTGCACCTTGGGCAACTGTCTTCTACTATAGCCTTGTGAGTGGATTTGGTAGACGGAAACTGAAAGAAGCCCAACGGGTATATATATATGTATGTATGTGTGTATATGTTTGTCCCCCTGCCATTGCTTGATAACCAATGTTGGTGTCTTTACGTCCCCGCAACTTAACGGTTTGGCAAAAGCGACCGATAGAATAAGTACTAGGCTTACAAAGAATAAGTTCTGGGGTCGATTTCTTCGACTAAAGGCGGTGCTCCTGCATGGCCGAAATCAA
>NC_068986.1:49591069-49612082 GCF_001194135.2 Octopus bimaculoides
GCCTCGACCTCAATAGGATGAAAGGCAAAGTCGATCTCGGCGGAATTTGAACTAGGAAGGTAAAACCGGAAGTAATGCTGCTAAGCATATTGTTCGACGTGCTAACTATTCTGCCAATTCACCACCTTAATAATAATGGTTTCAAATTTTGACACAAGGCCAGCAGTTTTAAGGGAGGAGTAAGTCGATTACAACGACTCCAGTGTTCAATGTAGAATTTGAACTCAGAACGTAGCGACAGACAAAATACCGCTAAGCATTTCGCCCGGCGTGCTAACGATTCTGCCATCTCGCCACCTTAATGATAATAAAGTACTGTCTGTTTGAGGTCCCTATTGTGACTTGACAAACAGTACAAACTCCCGGTAGACACAATATCTTCAATCAACAACCTCACAATATTGTATACTGTGCGACGTTTATATGATGATGATAATAATAATAAATACCCTGATGCAGTACCAGGCAGTGGCTCTCATGGCTTCTCATAACTGATTGGAAGTGCCTTCATGTACATTGTTTCGTCTTGGTATAAAAGATGGGCTACAGCAAATAATCTGCTCAATACCACAGATTTGCTTGACCTTAACCAGTTGAGCATGTCCCTTAGTGGCTGACGATATGTGCATCTCCGATCACGAGCAGAAGTAGTGGGGGAACATCATAGCCATGTGTTGAGAGGAATTCCTTGGGGTTTGAATAATTCACCTCTGGAAACATGGGTGTTTTGCTCATCAACCTTAAACAACCCTTATTCAGGGACCTTTTGAGCAGGATGAGCTACTTAACCTGAAGAAAATTCTAACTGGGCTCCACCTGCAAGGTCATGCGCTGCTTATCTTGATATATCACTATGTCGCACACATATCGTTGTGATGCATGTGCCTGGTGTACTCTTATATTGGGCTTCGTATATTTTACTCCTAGTTACTTTGATGGCATGTACTGCTTTCTCACTCAATAATAATAATAACGAGGACGATTTATGATTTAAGCACAAGCCAGCGATTTCGAGGGAAGAGGATAAGTTGAAAGCATTGACCTCAGCACTTGGCTGGCACATTGTTTTAACGACCCTTAACGGTTTAAAAGCGAAGTTGACTTCGGTTGAATTTGAACGTAAAGACCTGGAACAAATACAGTAAAGCATTTCTACGATCATAAGAATTCACTTACAACAATAATAATCAATTCAAATTTTAGTGCAAGGCTAGCAATTTTGAGGTAAAGGGAAAATCGACTTTATTATCTTCAGTGTTCAACTGGCACATATTTAATCGCCCCTGAAAAGATGACCCCCAAAGCAGATCTCAGAGGAATTTCAACTCAGAATGTAAAGGGCCGGAACAAATGTTGCTAAGCCTTTTGTCCGGCGTGCTAACAATTTCGCCTGCTTTCACCTTAATAATAATAATAATAATAATTCTTTCAAATTTTAGTACAAGGCGAATAATTTTGATGAGGAGTGTAGAGTTGATTGCATCGACGCGTGCTCAACTGGTACCTGTTTTATCGACCCTGAATGGATGAAAGGCAAAGTAAACCTCGCTAGCCATTCGAACTCAGAACGTTAAGAGCCGGAAGAAATACCGGTAAGCTTTTTTGTCTGACGTACTTACGTTTCTGCTAGCCAGCTGCCTTAATAATAATGATAATAATAATAATAATTAATTCTGCTTTATTGGCCACAAGGACTAATATAAATCAATAATAATCCTTTCTACAGCCTGAAATTTTAGGAGGTGGGAAAGTCGACCTCAGTGTTTCACTGGTACTAAATTTATCGACGCCGAAAGGATGAAAGGCAAACTCAGCCTCGGCGAAATTTGAACTTAGAACGTAGCGATGGGCGAAATAGTGCTTAGCATTTCGACCAGCGTGCTAACGATTCTGCCAGCTCACCGCCTTAATAATAATAATAATAGCAGTAGCAGCAACAGCTCAAGATTAGAGCTTATTAACCCGGAACTATCAAGCCGATGTGATGAAAAATGGTGTAGACCTAAAGTGCCGATGCTGCAACGATGAGATTGAAACAGTCGACCACCTAATCTCTGTGTGTAAAGTTCTAGCACCTATAAAGTATAAATCAAGACATGACAGAGTTGACCAATATCTACACTGGTTACTATGTCGGCATTATAAAATTCAAACTGCTGACAAATGGTATTAACACCACCCTGAGGCTGTAACTCAGGGAGAAAATGTAACGATTCTTTGGGACTTTCCAATACATACAGAACGGACCATCAAAGCTAATAAACCAGATATTGTTGTGGAAGACCAAAACAATAAAATCTGTTTATTGACTGACATGAGTATACCTTGCGATCATAATATCTTGGCAAAAGAATTTGATAAACTCAGAAAATATAAAGATTTGCTGAGTGAAATGGAAAAAATGTGACAATACCAGTGATTGTAGGAGCGCTTGGAATGATCAAAAAAAGAACTGAAAATTATTTGAGGATGATCCCTGGCTTATCATCCATGCAAGAAGGGCAAAAGATTGTTTTAACTGGTACATCACATGTATTGAGTACTGTCGCTGTGAATTTTACTTCATTTTCTTTGTTTTATTTTTTTCAGCTTTCCTTTTTCAAAAGACAATTTTTCTTTTCTTCCTTCTACTTTTTTCTATCACGTGACTTTGTAAATGAACAATCTGGTGTGTTTATTTTAATGGCCTACCAATGTATACAGTGAGTATTCTTTGCTCTATGTGTCAGGAATACACTTGGCAAGAAATAGAAGTAAAACTGAAAGAAGATAATAATAATAATAATAATAATCCTTTCTACTATAAGCACAAAGCCTGAAATTTGGTGGGAGGGGATGAGTCGATTACATCGAACCCACTGTTTCACTGGTACTTATTTTATCGACCCCGAAAGGATGAAAGGTAAAGTCGACCTCGGCGGAACTTGAACTCAGAACGTAAAGACGGGACGAAATGCTCCAAAGCATTTTGCCGGGCGTGCTAACGATTCTGCCAGCTTGCCACGTTAATAACAATAATCCTTTCTACTATAGGCACAAGGCCTGAATTTTTGTAGAGAGAAAAGGACAATCGATCACATCGACCCCAGTACTTGACTGGTACTTAAGTTATCGACCCCCGAAAGGATGAAAAGCAAAGTCGACCTCGGTGGAATTTGAACTCAGAACGTAGCGACAGACGAAATACCGCTAAGCATTTCGTTCGGCGTGCTAACGATTTTGCCAGCTCGCATTCTTCAATAATAATAATAATAATAATAATAATAATAATAATGACGATGATGACATGATACCATATTCATGGATCATTGAATGTTTGAGGTTGCAAAAAATGTCAAAAATCTTTTGAGAAAAAGCATGCAAAATTGGAAGGTTGAGCTCACAACTTATAGACAGAACTTAAGAACGTTAAGAATGAAAAGAGGGATTTTTCAAGGAAGCAGCATATCTCCTTTACTACTTGTTTTATGCATGATTCCGTTAACATTGCTACTAAGAAACGTAGCATCCGGATAGGAAAGCAGCAAAAGATCGACCATCTATTATTTATAGATGACTTCAAGCTGCATGGTGAGGACGAAGCTCGAATCAGTTCTTTAGTGAACACAATTCATCGCTTTAGCAAGGACGTCAAAATGGAATTCGTCACTACAAAAAAATGTGGAGTAATATTCATGACGAAAATGAAAGTCAACAGAATTGAAGGTATAGAATTATCATTAACGGAAGTCATACAAAAGATTGGTAACACTAGGACTGGAGGTGAATGAAATGACAGAAGCAGAAATGAAGAAAAGTTTTCCGCAAGAGTACCCCGGAAGATATAGTGCAGTGGTCAAAATTGAATAGAAGAAATGTTTCAAACAATCAGTACATGGGCAATTGCATTATTGGGGTATGGTACAGATATTAACAATTGGAGCAAAGAGGAGTTAGAGAGGCTGGACAGAAAAATTAAGAAAACTATTCACACTGCAGGGAGCACTGTATCACAAGCGCAATATAGACAGGCTGTGACTAACTAGGTACAGCGGTAGGCGATGGCTAATCTGCTGTAAAAGTTTTTATGCTCAGAAGAAAATAGGTGGTAGTGGGGGTGTATCAAGAGAGCTCTGAAACCTTTGTTGTTATAGGTCAGAGCAGATACTTATGTGGAAGCGGAGGAGTTGCTGGCACTCCGTCGCTTACGACGTCGAGGGTTCCAGTCGATCCGATCAACGGAACAGCCTGCTCGTGAAATTAACGTGCAAGTGGCTGAGCACTCCACATACACGTGTACCCTTAATGTAGTTCTCGGGGGTTTTCAGCGTGACAAGGCTGACCCTTTGAATTACAGGCACAACAGAAACAGGAAGTAAGAGTGAGAGAAAATTGTGGTGGAAGAGTACAGCAGAGTTCGCCACCATCCCCTGACGGAGCCTCGTGGAGCTTTAGGTGTTTTCGCTCAATAAACACTCACAACGCCCGGTCTGGGAATCGAAACTGCGATCCTATGACCGCGAGTCCGCTGCCATAACCACTGGGCCATTGCACCTCCACTGGAGGCGGAGGAGTACAAAGAAAACATAGAGCAAGGAAGACGAAAGAAAAGAAAATGGAACAAATGACGAAAGGGCAGTTTGTGAGAGAGGTGAGCAAGAATACAGATGCTGATGGAAGGTGGCACTGGCTAAAGACGAATGACTTAAAGCCAGAGACAGAAGCGCTTACCTGTGCTGTGCAGGGTTTGTAGCGATAAAGGTGAGACTGTATAGCATATTGTGTATGAATGCATGAAACTGGCCCCAAAAGGAATACAAAAGACGAAATAATGTTGCAAGAATGATTCATTGGGAGATACTTGGCAAGTGTGGATTGGAGAGAGCAAAAACATGGCATGGAGAAAACTCAGCAGTAATTGAGAATGACAAGGTAAAGATAGTGCGGGGTGTAATAATCCAATGTGACCATGAAATTGAACACTAGAAAACTGGATATAGTGGTTGTGAATAAAGAGGAAAAACCCTGTGTAATCATAGGTATTGCATGCCCTGGTGATTACAGAGTATCAGAAAGAGGAGAGAAACATCAGATATGATGATTTGAAGTGGTTATTAAAGGTAAGTCGTACCTGTTGGAGCATTGGGAACCGAAAGTATGAAACAAATTAGATTGAATTGAAATTATAGGATTGCCTCATCACCGTAGGCTTGCCGAAGCATGCTTAATGTCTCTGTAATAGACTTCCAAAGTTAACAGCAAAATTTCACTGTGGCTCTTTGTTCCAACTTCTTGTCCATAAAAAGAATCGCAGACAACATACACGTGATCACAAAAACACAAATTGCAAAGTAAACACAACGATGTCAATCAGGAAACACTGCCTCGTGAAGGTCACTGTTAGTTCTCATTGTGCACGCAACCGTGTGCTGCCATCTGTTAGCGCGCTACAGAACTAGTCCGGGAACTTTTTGTTACCACCTCGTAAATGTGAAGGTTGAACATCTACAGAAAATAGTGCTGCTTGAAACTGCACGAATCCTTTGCAAACTTCTTGAAATCTGAATGAAGAGTATTACCTGAGTGCACTGGTTGTGGACAGCTGACACTTTGTGGCATTCCCTGGTGAAGGTGGTATGTTAAACAAGAACAACAACAGTAATAATGGTTTCAAATTTTGGCACAAGGCCAGCAATTTCGAGGGAGGAGATAAGTCGATTACATCGACCCCAATACTCATCAGGTACTTATTTTATTGACCCCAAAAGGATGAAAGGCAAAGTTAACTCTGGCAGCATTTGAACTCAGAACATAAGGTTCTGAGAAGAAATTCCACTAAGCATCGACTTTGCCAGCTTGCCACCTCATTATTAATAATAATAATAATTAATAATAATAATTAAAAGAAGGCAACTTTTTATCTGATAATTTTATTTGAGAAGGGGTTCTTTTCATTTTTTTTTTCCTTTAAAATTGTTTTTTTTAATTTATATTTTTTCAGACCCGTAAAATAATTAAACAAAATAGTTAGAAAAAAATATAAATAAAAAAAAAAAAACAACGGGAGTAGAAATTCCTCAGTGAAATTCAGATTGTGGTTAATCTCCAGTGGGCATGGATGGTTGTGGGGGTGAAAAAAGTCTGACGAGATGAAAGACATATCCATCTTCTCGGTTACATAAAATCCACACCAACAGCTGTACACAACAAAACAGTAGCTTCAGAAATTGTTGTCTTTTGGGCCAGATGAGAAAGGGGTCAGGGTTTTTTTTTTTTTTTTTTTGTCATTGTTGTGATCAAATAGATGTTTCATCCACTTGTGTTATATTCTCTGGCCAGAATGTGTTGTTACACCTATTGTCAATTTAAGTCATCCATATCATATTTCAAGTTACTTCAAGTAGCTAATAACGCACAATGTAATTTTTTTTTTTTTTGCTTTTGGTCAGTAAGTGTTATTTCCTATTTGTTTCTATCTAGAAATCACAGGAAATGACTACTATTCCCTTCAAACTTTGCTTTTGTGACCTGGGCATCAATATTTTCAAACTGACCTATTTTCCATTACATTTCAGATAGATTCAGTGCTGAATCAGAAATATCCTTATGGCCTTATTTCTGAAACAGGGTTGTTAAGGTTGGGCTGAGGATTCAAATATATCCTTATAGCAAATATTCTGCTCAATACCACAGATTTGCTTGTCAGTTGCTTGACCCTAACCACTTCAGCATGTCCCTGAGTAGTTGACAATATGTACATCTCTGATCATGAACACGAGTAGTCGGGGAGCATCATAACCATATGCTGAGAGGGATTCTTTGGGGGGTTTCGATAATTGTAACATAAGCAAAACTTGAAGGAAATATTAGCCATTTTCCATACTTTCTAGGTGGTAAGCAAACAGGAAATAACAGTTGCTAACCAAGGAAAAGAAAATCATGTTACAAAGTGATAATCAAACATCCAGTGATTACTAAGATGTCTCAAAACAGTTAAGCAAACACAGATGTGTGTCAAGCTTGAGCAAGACTTTCACCTTTCAAAATTCCATTCAGTTTACTCTGTCAAATGTAAGGCTTATCGATTCACACTGTATTGAATTAATCATGCATATCTTGTAGCTTTGAGATTTTGATGATGTAGACTGTTTATTAGGTGACATTGCAGTGTATGTCCAAGAGGTTGGATCTGGCCAGTTTGAATACAAAACATGTGGTATATTTGGGTTGAATAAGAGTAGTTTAAATGCTGAAGGGTCAAATGTCCAGTTAGCTTTCTATATGTGATTGCCCACAGTCTAAGGGCTACAAGAGGAAATTAGGGGTCACAGACACTTAGTTCACTTCATCCTTGGTAAAAGTCAATTGTTCTTCAAGGGAAACTTTCAGCTGTTAGCTGTTGTGCGGATTGGTTAAGTTCCCTGACTGACTTTGTTGGTAGGGTTGGGCTGAGGATTCAAACTGAATCTAAAAAGCTTGAGGAAGTGTAGGAGGAGAGTGAAGAAGGGAAATGAAGAGAGAAGGGAAAGAGGGAGAGTGAGGAGAGTGAGGAGAAGAAAGAGAATGAAGAGTGAAGAGAAGGAGAATGAAGAGGGAGGGAAGGAGGAGAATGAAGAGGGAGGGAAAGAGGAGAATGAGGAGAGACTGAGAAAGGGGAAGGAGGAAACTGAAGAGAGAGAGAGAGAGAGGAAAGCAGGATGAATGTGGAAGGAGAGAATGGTAAAAAGGAGGGAGAGAAAGGGGAGAATGAAGAGAGGAGAGAGTGTGTAGAAGAGAAGAAAAGGTAAAGAGGGAAAGAGAAAAGAGGGCAAGTGAGAAGAGGAGAAAGAGAGAGAAAAAAGGGGATAGTGGGAAGAGGAGAGAGAGGAGTGAGAAAAGTGTAGAGAGAGAAACAGGAGAGGGGAAGAGAGGAAGGGAGAGGGTGAGAAAAGAGGAGAGAGAAAAACAGAAAAGAGAGGGGAAGAGAAGAAAGGAGGGGAGAGGGTGAGAAAGTAAGAGGGGAGAGAGAGAAAGATTGTATGTTTAGAATGGGAGGGAAGAAGAAACAGTAGTTAACAACACAGGAGGTGTTATATAGTGAGGTGTAAAAACAACAACAACAACAACAACAACATACTAACATCTGTAGAAAGACAGTTTCTTTCAATTTCTTTTTTAAGGGAAGTTGTCTTTTTTACCTTTTTCTGGAGATATATAGCAAAAATTTTTTTTTAAAAAAATTGCAAAAAAAAATAAAATAAAAATAAAGATTAAAAAATATCACTGAGTAAATTCTGCTGGTTTAAGGCTGTCTGTTCATTTTAAATTCTAAGTCACCATTTAAGCCATAGTTATGTACCGTTTGCTGATGGTAGGCAAATATATTCTATAGTAGTACAATAACCTAAATCTAAGGACGAGGTCATAGAGTGAGCTTCAGTGAGAGAGAGGACATTGGAGGCAGTGTTTGGGTCAACCGTTTGAGCTTGAGCTATGACCTGTCCGTCTGCACGGAAGTGACCGGCAGTGATGGTGTCCGCGCGGAACTGCGGATGCTGTAGTATATCGCCGCGGAATTGGCTGTTTTGCAAGGTGTGCATGTTCGATTCGGCAACCTGCACCAGCTGCGTGTCAACAGTACCTGTGTGCTGTGTGGTGATCTGCTGCGTCGTTGCAATATGAGTCGGCACTGCAGCTTCGGTCATTGCAACAGCAATCATCTCGGAAGTAAGCAGAGAGTGGGCCTCAGGCGTGACGGTCACCTCTTGCGCATCCAACGGACTGCTTTCAACCTCTTTGTAAGGAATTTGCTCGAGCTGTTGTTCTTCTTGCTCTTCAGTCAATAAATCCATCTGGTTAGGTGGAAGGGAATTCCTTGGTGCACGCTGCTTACGCTCTTTGATTGGGAAAATTTGACTACCTTCCGGGGGTTTTCTGGGGTCAATCTCTTTATTATAAAGGCCTGTAAAAACTGAGAGAACTTCGAGGCTTTTGTGGTCACACTGGTCCTGATGAACCTCTAACAAGTGGTTACGGAAATCTTTTGTACTGTTTGTGCCAAATGGGCAAAACTTGCATGGGTAAATGAACAGACCCATGTGCCGTTTGGTTTTTGTTATGTGTTTACGAATATTTTCATGAGTATTACAGGAGTAAGAACAATATGGACATTTATAAGGTTTGGAACCAATGTGTATACGCATGTGGCGCCGCAAGTGGGTACTGTTACCGGCTTTGTACGTGCAATAATCACAATGGTATGTCCTCTCTCCAGTGTGGATTCTCGAATGACGAGCTAGCCGAGTCTTTGTAGCGCCAGAATAGCCACAGATGTCACACAAAAATGGTTTTTCGCCAGTATGTGTTCGAACGTGGCTATTTAGTTCGCTTTTGAAAACAAAGTCCCATCGGCAATTGGGGAAGGGGCATTTATGGATGCGCTGCCCATGACGTCGCATGTGGGCAACCAGCTGCATTTTCAGTGGGAAAGCCTGACCGCAAACATCGCACATGTGGGTGAACTTGCCCACATCATTGTTCTCGTGTTGCTTCATGTGTACATTAAAAGAGAAAACTTTTTGAAATTCTTTGCCGCATATCTGACATTTGCGTTCCGTTAAACCCAAATGGCGCAGAATGTGGCGGCGCAGAGACAGACTAGAGATGAAACCATTCTGGCAGAACCTGCAGACAAACGGCTTTTCTCCCGTGTGCATGCGGAGGTGTTCCATCACGTGTTCCTTTTTCAGCTTCTTAGAACATTCCGGACACTGTACGGAACTATCACGTGGTTGCTTAGCAACTTCGTCCAAGTAGGCTCGAAACTGGCTGGTAGTGATGTCTTGGCCCCGAAACTTAGCCCTTACAGCTTCTTCATTGCTCATGTGATTATGATGCGCCTCGACGTGGAACTGGCACCAGCGCTCATCATCAAACTTCTTACCACACTCTTCGCATGTATACAAGTTGGTTTCATTGCCTTTTACCAAGTTCATCTGATGCATTTTACCAGCATAGTGCACCCGTAATGCTTTCTCAGACAGGAACACTAGATCGCAGACGTTGCACATAAAAACATGGCCAGAATGTACATCGAGATAGTGTGGCCGAAGATCACCGTAAGTGGGAGCTGTGAAATCACAATGGTCACACTTATAGATTTTGTCTTTGGGTTTGCTCTTCCGAGCTGCTGAGTACTTCCGAGGACCACTGACTTTGAGAGTCTTCTCGGGTTCTTTGTCTCCATTCACATACAGATCATCTTTATCGTTACTGGCCACTTCTTCTTCTTCTCCCGGAATGGATTCATCTTCATCTCCTTCCATAACCACTTCATCAGTTGGTATTAAATCAGGATTGAAAGTCTTCTTCTTCCGCCGAGGTGTACTCACCCGCTCACTGGTCAGTTTCTTATTATGCCTGTCTGTCTTCAAATGCAGCTTCAATGAGTAGCTGTCAGAAAAATTCTTATTGCAAGAGTTACAAGAAAAGGGTTTCTCTTTGGTGTGACGCCTTCGTATGTGGATTTCCAACGATGACATTGAGTGGCACTGAATGTTACAATGAGGACACTCAGGTTTGTGTCGGCCCTTGCGCCTCGGTGAAGCCTTCACCTTTTTGCCACTCTTATGTTTATGTCTTATGTGACGGCGGAGACGAACTGACGAGTGCATCATTATATCGCAGAAAGGGCACTGAATCTGGTAGCGGCACTCTTTAATGATGCACAACTGCTTTTGTCGTTCCAGTGCCTCCTTATGTTGGAGGTCTTCTGTTAAATGATTTAACATCTCAGCATTGGAAGACAGCTTAAGGCTGCAAACGGTACAAAACATAGGACCCACGAGAGCAAGACAGTTCTTTGAATGTTCGCTAGTGTTCATATGGTCCATCAGATCATTCTCTCGGTTGAAATAAAACTGGCAGACTCCACACTGAAATGGACTGAGCCGGATCACGAAACGGTAATATTTCTCTAGAACGTGGAAGCCATCTGGGTGATTTTTAGCCCGGTTTTGATGATATCGAGTCAGTATATGCCTACCAATGACATATTTACTGAAAAAAGACTTATCACATATCTGGCAATGATGCACAGAACTTTTGCCATTGTCCTTTTTGCTCTTCTTCTGTTTCTTTGTAGATTGTTCTTCAGCGATGACAACTTCATTGGAGTCTTTAGACGTTCCAGCAGTGTCTTTAGGGGAATCGGCAGATTTTTCTACATGTTCACAACAGAAGCTGTCACATGCAGAGCAGTAATTTTCTTTGAGATTACTTGAATCTGGCTCTTTACTGGTAACAACATTAGTAGAGCTTTCTTCAACACCAGTTACATCTTCCAATATAGAACTGTCATCAGCAGAAATATTGGTGTTGTTTTTATTTAGCTGCAACTCATGAGGGGTTTCTCCAGGTTTCCACTTGCCACGCGTATAACTGGGATGAGGGAAATTCTTAGAAGACGATGGACCTTCGCCAGGTTTCCATTTACCGCCTGTGTGAGTTCTTGGAGGTACATTGTCTTCATCAGAAGAATAATCATTTGAATCACTCGACAATTCTGTATAGGAGAAATCCAACTCTTCATCACTGGAAAAATCAAGACTGCTAAAAATATTCGAGATGGGTAAATCACTGTGACTACCGGCCGAACCTTTATCCAGCGTTGTTGTGTTCACAGCTCGGTTTTGTTTTGGAGGCAAACAATGGCGTTCATTGTCTTCCTTCTTGCATTGAAGTTCTAGAGAGTGAAAGAAATTCTCCCCACTCTTAACTGGGGATGAAGGCGAAGCCTGTGGCAGCTGGTTGTCTTTCTCAGCTGCTGGTTCATCTGTGGTGACTACTGCAGCAGTGACTGCTTCAGATACGTCTTTGACAACATCACTGACTTCAGTAATGGTGTCGGTTGTAACGATTACAGGTTCTTGCAGGAGTTCAATGGGGTGAGATTCCTCACTGACTGTAAAGTTGACAGTCTTCAGTTGCGCAGAATTCTCCAGTGCAGCCTTGTCAACAATGTTACTGCTCAGACTGATGGTCTCCAACCTTGGTTCCAGCACGCAATGCTCCTCTGAAGCGACGGTAGATGTGCTGGCATCGCTGCAATCAGTTTCAAACATATCTTGGGCAGATGCAGTGGGTGGGATCTTACCGAGACTGTTCAAAGCCTGCTGAGCAATACTCTTCGTTGATTGGCAGCCAGCCTGCTTGTGCTGAACATAGTTCATCAAACCAACTATGGTCTGATGACAGCTGAGACACATGTGCATATCTTGCTCTGCGTTGGCCATCATGATACCAATTGGACTGTTCCTGAAAGACAAAAGATAAAAAAAAATCTTGAAAGATTGCAGCACATCATTTAATCGTTTACACACTACACTCTTATACATTCAGTATTCAACAGGAGGAGCAGAAGGTGGGGTGATGCATTTGTGAGCTAAAATCTGTTTGGACATATTTTGTGGTTAGAGTAAATATGTTAACAGATAACTAATCTTTCAACGACCCAGTCCACTGAGTTCTAAACTGGTACCACAGCAAGGTTACAATTCACCATTGCTAGTAGCAACAGTAGCAACTATATGAAACTGACTAGGGATTTGTTAGTTTTACAGGATGGAGTTAATTTCTGAGGGGCTGGGGAAAGCTACACATGATACATCAACTTTCTTTCCTGAGAAATACTGATTTCAAATTTTAGCACAAGGCCAACATGTTCAGGGAGGGATATAGTTGAATACAGTGACCCCTAGTGCGTAACTGGTACTTTATTTCATCAACCCTGAAAGGATGAAAGGTAAAAGTTGACCTTGACAGAATTAGATCTCAAAATGTAAAGACGGGACAAAATACCACTAAGCATTTCACCAGGAGTGCAAACAGTTCTGCCAGCTTACAGCCTTTTTCCTGAGAAACATTTCTGTCACACTCACTTAACACTACTGAGACCAAAGACCAAATATAAACTCTGTCTACCTGGTTATTTTGCAGGTACTTAATGTCTGGTTCTTTTCCTTAACACAAATGACACTTGACCATCATTTAGTGGGTATCTTATCTTATCATCATTTACTTGTTTCAGACACTGAACTGCGGCCATGCTGGTGTACTGTTTTGCATGGTTCAGTCAAACAAATCAACTCCAGTACTTATTTTTTTAAGCCTGGCACACATTTTATTAATCTCTTTTGCTGAACCAGTAGAATAAGCAAACACTGGTTTATCAAGTGGCAGGGAGACAAACGCAAAAACACACACGCACAAAAGGCTTCTGCACAATTTCCGTCTACCAAATTCACTGAAAAGCCTAAACTGGCCTGGGGCCATAGTAGAGGACACTTGCCCAAAATGCAATACAATAGAACTGAAAAAAAATGCATGCGGTTGTAAAGCAAGCTTCTTAACTACACAGTCATGCTTGCAGACAAACTGAAATGAATGGTTTCTATGTAAGACACTGACTGACTCCACAGCAGATCTTGAACCAATCACACACACATTTCATTAGGCATTCAGTAACCTAGCCCAATAAGCCATAAGTTAAGTCTTATACAGAGCAATAATAAAAAAAAAAAATTAAATTAAAATATAATAACAAAAAAAAAACACACACCGAAAGACTTGCATTAATTATAGTTTTGAGTTTTAGTTTAAACTGTTCAGCAAAACTCAATACAACTAATTCTTAATTAAAATCTTAATAAAGATTATTTTTGTTTCTAACATTTAATTATCATGCAAAATTATGAACCCCTACCCCTCACACCACCTACATGTCTCCATCGTCACCGATCTCTGCTAGGAAATAAATGAAATTATAATGAAAAACTAGAGTTTTGCTGTTATTTTTTTTTCTTCTTTTGTCAACTTATTAAATACATTATTATAAGTCTCATGTTTCTACATAACCATAAATATATTTATCTCAAGCTTATTTCTTTCTTCATTTTTAATAATAATAATAATAATAATAATAATAACAATAATACGAGTAATAATAAAGATAGAAGAAAGTGGAGGAAGGCAGAGCAGATTCAGCACTAGTTTGCAAATATCAAACTATGTGCTCCAGCAATTCTAAAGACGAGACTTAAATATAGACTTTACTATCATTTCTTTCTCCATAACACCTCAACCACATCTCTCTTTCATTCTTGCAGATATCCCAGTCAGCAGAAACATTCTTGATTTTAGCCTAATAGATAGCCTCCACTTGGATGCTCAACCTGCTAGAAGTAGCAGCTAAATATCTCTCGAATCAACTGCCCAATGCTGTCTTAACCCTTTAGCATTCAGATTTCTTTGACAGAGTGGATCTATGATCAAATGTATTTTGGCCCTTTTCAAAAGGGGGCTTCTTACTTGGCCAATTTTATCACCTGCATCTATCTTTGTTTAACCCTTTAGCATTTAAACAGGCAATATCCGACCTGAGTATTCTGCCTGTTTTATGTTCAAACTAGCCAGATCCAGCCTCTCACACCTACCCTACAATGCCATTCTAAAAATAAACAATTACATCTTTGAAATTTCAAAGCTACAAGATAACACAGTATTAAATTTTAAAAATGTGAGTAAATAAGTATCCCATGTTGACCTGGGACTACACAACAATAAGTAACACACAACACAGTACACATACATTGTCTCCTCTACATAGCCACTTGACCTGCTAGAAATAGTAGCATCTCTGCCTCAAACTACACACACACACACACACGCACATCTTTATCATATAGTGACAAGGACACATTAAGTAATATAGTTTTAATGTACTAGTCGCTAAAATGACTGATGGTGGTGGTCATGGTTAGAACACCTTAAATCATTTAGCTCCAGGACTACTCAATATGAACTGATAGAGAGCTAAACTACAACAGCAACAACCATCAAAGTCAAGTCTAGAAGCATTTCCATCGAAATAGAAATGACAGCAATCACAACAGAAGGAGGAGGAAAATTAAGAAGTAATATCATTGGTCATGCCTGCCCTCAATGAAATCCCAGGCAACCAAAGCCATTTCACAGAATCTTGATTGACTTCTGTCAGTCATCTCATATCTACATCATGTACCACCACTTAAAAGCTAATAACAAAAAAATAACAATAATAATCTTTTCTATTATGGGCACAAGACCAGCGATTTTGGGGAGGGGACTAGTTAATTTCGTTGACCACAGTGTTTCACTGGTACTTAATCTATTGATCCTGAAAGGATGAAAGGCAAAGTTGACCCAGCATTCTAACAATTCTGCCAGCACACTGCAGTGATAATAATAATAATAATAGTAAAAGACATTCGAGCGAGATCGTTGCCAGTACCACTGGACTGGCTCCTGCGCAGGTGGCATGTAAAATACACCATTTCGAGCTTGGCCGTTGTCAGTACCGCCTGACTGGCCTTCGTGCCGGTGGCACGTAAAAGCACCCACTACACCCTCGCAGTGGTTGGCGTTAGGAAGGGCATCCAGCTGTAGAAACTCTGCCAAATCAGATTGGAGCCTGGTGTAGCCACCTGGTTTCACCAGTCCTCAGTCTAATCGTCCAACCCATGCTAGCATGGAAAGCAGACGTTAAACGATGATGATGATGATGATGAGTAATAACAAGAGCACTCAGAGAGCACAAACCTCTGCCAAGGCAACACCAAAGTCCTCTCAACGATTAACCAGAGATTAGTTTTAAAATGAGAATATCTGAAATAAACTCAACTGCTCTCATGGATGAGAATACTGAAAATGAACCCAACTGCTCTCAAAAATTAAGGAAAAAAAACAGGAAAAATAATCTAGAATCCTTGTCCGGTACCAGATCAATCCACAAACCTAATCAGTATGTGTCAATCACGAGGCCAAATATCCCAGAAAGTTTCATCTGAATCCATCCAGCGGTTCTTGAGGTATCTTGTCCACGGACAAACAAACAAACAAACACAACTGAAAACAATACCCCCGCCTTTGCCAAGGCGGGGCTAATAATAATATTCAACCCTCTTACACCTCCACCTTTTTACTATGATACCGTTCACACCCCACAACTCTCTTCGCTTCCTTGTAATCTCTCCCTCTGCTCTTGCATAACTGTAAGAATCATCTGTACAGAGCAGTTTACGAACCCTTCCTCCATCCTGCAACATACCACTCCCCCCTACTCTCTTTCACATACCCATTATACAAGGCATAATTTCTTCCTCACACACACCACTGCCACTGCAATTGTCTATGCATTCCAACCTCTTCCTGACCCCCCCCCCCTACATCTTTTACTATTATCGCTCTTATCACTTACAACAAGCAGCCCCTGCCTAAGACTACCCTCTGGTTCTGTTTTATGAAACTTTTCTTATTTTTAAAAATGTCCAAAAATTTAAATTAAAACCTGCTGTCATAAGGGCCTTTTGTTAAGCTTTGTTATTTTATGAAATCCTGCCAGATTCTGAACTATTTTCAAACTTAATTGAAACACACACACACACACACACACACACAGAAGCAGTTGTATATCAATAGAAATGTTTAAGTCACTCTCTCTCATACACACACACACACACACCATATTATCTTCAACTAACTCTTTATCTTTTAGTTTCCTCATTGCTCTACACACCTGAATGCTGCATATATTCATCATCATCATCATTTAATGTCCGCCTTCCATGCTGGCATGGGTTGGACGGTTTGACAGGAGCTGGCCAGGCAGGAGCCTGCACCAGACTCCTGTGTTTGTTTTGGGTGAGTTTTTATGGCTGGGTACCCATCCTAACACCAACCACCCAGCAGAGTGGAGTGCCTTTTATGTGGCAGAAGCACAAACAAGATCAGTTTTGGCAAGGTTTTTACAGCTGGATGCCCTTCCAAACACCAACCACTTTACATACATACATAAGTCTCTCACTTTCTTGTAATTTGCTTATCTGCTTCTATATCTCTTAGTAGCACAATAGACATCATGCCAATCTCATATCATCATCACCATCATTTATGCACAAATACAAAAACACACATATGAAGGCCTAGTAGTTCAGTTGCTGCACTCGTGATCACAAGATCATGGCTTTAATTCCTAGAGCACTGGTGCATTGTGTTGTTGAGCGTAACATTTCATTTCACATTACCCCAGACTACACAGCTGTAAAATGGGTAAGCCTGCAATGGATTGGTGTTCTGTTCAGCAAGAATGTTGCCTTACCCATCAACTCATCTCGCCTTTGAAGTGGCATCATATATATATATACATAGATATAGATATAGCACAAAATTTTGTCAGTGAACAGGTCATGGTTTCAAAGCGACGAAAATATTTTGACACAAATTAAATTTAAATGTTGAAGTGAATCTAACGGTTTTTGTGTAAACACATTCCATGCTGCAATTGTTTTTGTTTCAGCACATGATCTCAGATCAAGTCATTTGCTATGCAAGAACATCTCCGTAATATATATATATTAATACCAAAAAGTACCTAATCTTTATATTTAACTTAACACAGATGCCTCGTTTGAACACCAAATATTGGATTATTAGCCTTGAGATAGCTTTTCGTATAGGCATTTGGTGCATAAAAGCACATATATCACTCGTAGCAGACAAGGAATGGCTGTCATGAGTGCTGGAACTCCCAATATATGATATGATATGATTTCAGTCTATTTAAAGTCTGCATTACTTTGAAGGACTTTTTGCATTTCATATTAATGCAATTAAATTATTTATTTATTTTTAATATAATATTATAAATTATTTACAAGTTTTTAAGTTACAAAACAATTTGTCAAATTAGAATTTCCTTACTGTTAAATAAAATTTCAGCAAACTATTTCTCTGCCATTTATGGTTTTATATATCTATATATATATATATATATATATATATATATATATATATATATATATATATATATGCGTGTGTATGCATACCTACAGGTTTGGCCAAAAGTCACCTGACAGTAAATCAAAATTCCATAAATTCTATCTGTAATTCTGTGTTGACTTGTAATGGAAAAATGTGTCACTCAAGAAAGATTTCAGTTTGAACAATTTTCATGATGCTTCATATTTAGATGCTTTTATTAAATTCATTCAGTTGTTAAACATAAATCTTGGAATTATTAAATGGTTTTGAATTACTGTCAGGTGACTTTTGGTCAACCCTGTATATATATATATATATATATATGTGTGTGTGTGTGCATATATATAATATATATACGCATGTGTGTGTATGTGTGTGTGTATATATACATATATATGCATGTGTATATGTATATATATATATATATATATATATATATATATATATATAAGTTCACATGTGCCACATCATTCTGACTCCTGTGTATACCTTGCCTCTGTCTGTCTGTCTGTCTGTCTCTCTCTCTCTCTTTCATTCACAAAACTCTTGAAATATTTCACTTTCTACTTAAACCAAAGATTTCTTACCAACAGGGTCTTGGCCTCAGGTTTTCGTCCGAAGACTGATTCTAGTCAGGTGCCACTTCAGCACAATATAAGGCAACAAGGTATCAATACATGGCAACAAACTCTAGTTGTCAGTTTAAATTGGAACTTTTGCATTTCTGAAAAATACATGGTACAAAAATAAATAAATAAAAATATAAGATTTTTTTAAAAACATCTTTGTGTTAGGAATGTGTAGAAATATATATTCAAATCTCATGTAAATTAATCTTTTTGCGTTCGGATTACTCAGTCAAATGTAATGCTTACTTATGCACATTGTTTTGAATTAACCATGCATGACATTGCACCTTCGAGATTTTGACAACATGGTGGCTTATTTTTAAAATGACATTGTAGGGTAGGTGTGAGAGGAAGGATCTGGCCAGTTTAAATGCTAAAAGGTTAAACAAGGTCATGTATCTGTGCAATCAGCTGTACAGATCAGTGGTTCTCAACCATTTTTTGCCTATGAATCACTTTGGTTCCTGTTATACTTTACTGGACAATAGAAGTGTTAAGACTCTTTTACTCTTTTACTTGTTTCAGTCATTTGACTGCGGCCATGCTGGAGCACTGCCTTTAGTTGAGAAAATCGACCCCAGGACTTATTCTTTGTAAGCCTAGTACTTATTCTATCGGTCTCCTTTTGCCAAACCGCTAAGTTATGGGGACATAAACACACCAGCATCGGTTGTCAAGTGATGGTGGGGGGACAAACACAGACACACATACATACAAAGATATATATATATATATATATACATACATATATATACGACGGGCTTCTTCCAGTTTCTGTCTACCAAATCCACTCACAAGGCTTTGGTTGGCCCGAGGCTATTGTAGAAAATACTGAACCTGGAGCCATGTGGTTGGTAAGCAAGCTACTTACCACACAGCCACTCCTGCGCCTAGTCTGACTGGTCATTATGGTGGTGTAAAGCACTTGTGTTGTTACCACGTAAAATCACCCATGTGGTACCATGTGAAAGCACCTATGCGGTGCCATGTAAAAATAGTTGTGCGATGCCACATAAAAGCACTCATGTGGTACCACATGAAAGTACCCGTTTGGCACCACATAAAAGCACCCATGTGATGCCATGAAAATGCACCAGTGCAATTCCACAAGAAGGGCATCCAACTGTAGAAACCTTGCCAAATCAGACTGGAGCCTGGTGCAGCTCTCCAGCTCTGGCTCTGGTCAAACAATCCAACCCATACCAGCTTGGACAACAGACGTTAAATTTTGATGGATGGCCATAGCCATTTGATATTTAAATAAACTCCGATTATATTTTTATAATTAATTATTAGGAATTGTATAAAAAAACAATTGCTAAAATGTTTTGTGCATTATAGAAGTCTAAGCAATTTATTTTATTTCTTTTACTTGTTGCAGTCATATGACTGCGACCATGCTAGAGCACTGCCTTAAAAGGTTTTAATTACAGAAATCAACCCCAGGACTTGTTTTGTAAGCCTAGTACTTATCCTATTGGCCGCTTTGCCAAACAGCTAAGTTACAGGGACCTAAATACACCAACATTGGTTGTCAAGTGATCGTGGTGGTGGTGGTGGTGGGATCAAACACAGACACACACAAATATATACATAAAACTATATATATATGATAGGCTTCTTTCAGTTTCCATCTACCAAATCCACTCACAAGGTTTTGGTCAGCCTGAGGCTATAATAGAAGACACTTGCCCAAGGTGCTGCACAGTGGAACCATGTGGTAAGGAAGCAAGCTTCTTACCACACAGCCATGCCTGCACCCATTGTACATAAATTTTAACAACAAAATCTTATATGGTCCCGCAAGGGTCAAATGGACCCTAGTTGAGAACCCATGGTTATAGATCAGAGCTCTGCAACTTTTTTTTCCAGTTGCAGTACACTTACATTCCTTTGAAAATTCGGTGGCATATCTGAACTCAAAATATGACTAAAAGTATAGAGGAAAAAAATTATATTCAGGTTACAATGTGGCACACCAGTGTGCCGCTGGCATGCCAATTACGGAGCACTGGTCTAGATGACTGTACACATCAATTGAGTGTACTGCTAAATACAGATGACCATTGCAACTCCTAAGTTGTACTGGAAGACCTAATTGTTATGGAAGGTATTAATGTCACGACTACATCATTGTCTCCCCAACAACAACACTGACCACCTATAAAACCTGAAGCTTCAGAACTTTGTTGGAAGTCCATCATAACCATGACACTGTTGTTGTCAATATCATTATGTTTTTGTTATTGATGTTGGTGCTAAAAACTACCACCACCACCACTACCACCACCACCACCACCACCAGCATCTTCACGCCCTCACTACGATCACTGCCACCATCACCCCTTCATCACTATCATCACCAGCAGCAGTCCCCACCTGCCCACCATCACCATCATCAACATCAATACCACCCTCACCACCACAACCATCAACACGACCACCACCACTGCCATCATTAACACCGTCATCACAAGCACCAACATTGTCATCACCACTAGAATCAGTAAAATTACTTTAGAAGCAATTTCAAAGGAAAGGCCAGCAAAGGAAAAGAATGAAAATGTAAT
>NC_068986.1:49612092-49616272 GCF_001194135.2 Octopus bimaculoides
AGCAAAGGAAAAGAATGAAAATGTAATTTTTTTGAGAGGGTTTGAACAGAGAGAGAGAGAGAGAGAGAGAGAGAGAGAGAGAGAGGGAGAGAGAGAGTGATAGAGAGAGAGAGAGAACAAGAGAAGAGAAAAGAAGAGACAGTAACACATACACACACGCATACACATATACACTAACCACTCACATATACGCACAACAGATGTAATACAGCTACTGCAGTCGCTGCTGGTGCTGCTACTGTTGTTGTTGTTGTTGTTGTTGCTGTTAGTAAATGTGGCAGTGGAAATGGCAAGTGAGCTCTGCTGTATGCTGACATACACCCAATCCATCAAAGCAAAGAGCAGTAAAGTTAGCGCTATCAGTCACAGACCTTCTGGCAGCTTTATAGTACCTTGCCTTTTACTACACCCCCTTCGCACCACCACCACAGACACCACAGACACACACAAGCACAAACACACATACATATACATACATACATACATACATACATACACAAATGCTCACTCTTCAGTACACTGAAACCTAGTGTAATGTGGCAGCTAACCAAATTTACTTCAATTTTCTTTCAATTTTGACATTATACTAATGAAATATGCTCCTTTTCCTTTTGACACAATGGTGATAGTGGCAGTGGTGGTGGTGGAGATGGCAGTGGTATGCTTCATGATGATGATGATGCTAGGGATGATGAAGATGATCAGGCTGCCGTTGATGATTGTGATAATGATGATTATGGTGGTGGCGATACTGATGATGATGATGATCATGAACGTGTTGGTGTTGACGTCTGTGATAATGTCGACAGCGATGATGGTGATATTGATGATGGTGGTGATACGATGATGGTGATGATGATGCTGACGAACATGTTGGTAGTGATGATGACGACGATGACAATGATGGTTTGCGGTGTAGGTGTTGACGATGATCAGGATGGATGCTGGATGTGGCATCATTGGTTATAGAGAAAGACATTTAGTAGAATTTGTGTGAAGATATTAATCATATTAGTGCATGTGGGCTTGGTGGATGTGGACAAGCGGCAATGACCACGGCATTAAAGTTAGTAATGATGGTAGTCACAACCCATACTTGGTATAGTGGTTGTGTTGGTGACGACATGGTCGTTGGATGTTTTGTAGCCCTCTTCCCTCCTCTCGCTTCTGATCAGTCTTCACCGAGTAGACCAGTGTCAGAGTAGTAGATGGTCAAATGACATAATGAGAACCACAGATCTATGAATGATATTTTTCTTTTGTTTTTTTTTTTTTTTTTTTTTTTTACTTAGCGGGCCTGGAGAAAGGGACAGGGCCCATTGCCTTTGCTGGTCCTCTTATACTGATGAAAGAGGGAATGAGAGAGAAACAGGGAAATTCAAGGTGTTGAAAAATGTTAATAGCTAATCTCCATTACCATGGCGATGTTGGAAGTGAGCACAGCAGGACAATGGTAGGCAGAGTATGAAGGGTTATGTTTACAGGGAAAGCAAAACAATACGGCATGATTAAGATCAGGGTTCAACCCTTTTGAGAGCGCAAAACTGAAGAGTCTGATAAGAAATGCAGTTTGAGAGTGTGGAAAAAATGCTGTCAGGGCTGGTAACCTTGTTGGTTTGAAGCAACCAGAGTTACTTTCACACTTGGCATGTGTTTATGCAAAGCGGAAATACTTGGAGGGGTAGATAGAAAGGAATAAATCTGCCAAATGTGTAGTGTAAAGGGTGATGTAGAGGGTAGAGCAAAGGTGGGATCTATCATAGAGTTTTTGCTACTGAGAACTGGAGAGCAGTGCCGAGAGTATGATGCTTGTATTTCATGTTCTTTGATGTTTCTGATCCAGAAAGGGTCTTGTGTATTTTGTGGGCTAATTTCTAAGAGGCTGATATTAATTTCATGAATGAAAGAAGAATAAAATATATATATATATATATATATATATATATAGTTTAGAATGGTACAACAATGTACTATAAAACAAAAAATGGACTATATACCTGTTGTA
The DNA here is from genome assembly GCF_001194135.2 of Octopus bimaculoides. Taxonomy (NCBI): domain Eukaryota; kingdom Metazoa; phylum Mollusca; class Cephalopoda; order Octopoda; family Octopodidae; genus Octopus; species Octopus bimaculoides. The sequence continues at coordinate 49,614,098 of NC_068986.1, forward strand.
ATTTGGTTCCGACTATAGATAACCAAATTACAACAGGTATATAGTCCGTTCTTTGTTTTGTAGTGCATTGTTGTACTATTCTAAACTTTTTATTCTTTACAAACAATACACAATGCTTCAAGCGAACTACAATACTCTCCTATATATATATCATCTTCCACCAGAGCCCTTCTGTCTATCAAATAACAGAAATACTATAGGAAAATTAAGAATCTCAGATTCTTCAGTGCTTTTGGGAATCACAAACATTTGAGGAACAATGAATAGTAGTAACTACCAGGACATCAGTGAGTTTGTGGGAAAATTTGGGGAATGTAAAAAGAGTAAGCAAGAGAACAGATACCTGTGGCATGCTATTCAGGTAATTACACATACCAGGGTTAAATACATACTTGTACTATACACTGGTTTGGCAATCTAAAATATAATTCATTAGGTAAATGTTTGTGATTCCTAAAGGTCCTCAATAATCTGAGATTCTGAATTTAACCTATAACATTTCTGGTATTTGATACACAGAAGGGAACAGGTGGAAGATGATATAGGGGGAGAATTCAGAAAAAAAAAACAAAGGATGAAGACAGATGGTGTAGACAACAAACAGATGTATTAGTTTAACGCTTGGGAAGTGAAAAAGTCTTTAATGTTTCGAGGCTACGCTCTTCGTGAAATGAAATCAGACTAACTTTACCGTTACACTGCAGTCTAGTCAATGTGTATTGTCCTTCCATTCACTCACAGAAGCATGTCATGTGTGTGTGTGTATATATATATATATCGATGAGCTACCTATGTAAAACGAAACAGCGTGACGCAGGTCTCCAAGAGAATTTCGAACCATTATTCTTCATTTAGGGATAGGAATAAAGCTAGCATCACCGGCCTAAGTAAATTTATTTGGGAACTGAAAGATTGCAATAAACAATTCTCTTTGGAATGGTCTATACTGGCTACCTCAGTTCCCTACGACAAAGGTAAGGATTTTTGTCCTCTTTGTAACTTGGAGCTTTTCCATATTCTGTTCTCCGAGAATCGCCTAGTTAACCAGATAACACAGAGGGCGTATCGTTGTCAGCACTTCAAGAGACATACCTTCATTTATTATCATTGATTCCATCCTTCCAACTAATTTAGGTTTTAAGTATTATTATTATTATTATAATTATCATTATTATCATATTTTTTTTTTTTACCAAATGTCCTCTGAATACTATCTACTTCTACATCCACTGCCACTTGTCTTTTATTTTGCCCTTCTATAGTTGATTAAGTAATTTCCTTCCCAGTAATGCTACTTGAGTTGCTTTGTACCACTAGTTGCTTTGCCTTATATCCGATCTCCTCTTTATAAGCATGTATATTGTTGTCATTATTATTTCTCAACAAAATATCTTGTACCTTGTTCTTCCATTGATTTGCGTTAACATCCATATATTAATATATTACAAGGTAATGATGTTTCATTTATCATGTTTACATTCTTTGCTTCAAATCAGTATGTTATTAATCTTAATATTTTTAATATAATCTTAAACAATATCTATTTCTGCTTCAATCACCACTTGTTCTTTATTTTCCCCTTCTATAGTTAGTTAAGTAAATTATTCCTTGTAATGTCACACTGATTGTTGTTCGTACCATCGGTAACTTCAACTAGATATTTCCGATCTTCTTGTAAGAGTGTACATTATTATTATTATTATTTCTCAACTCAATATCCTGTACCTTGTTTTACCATTAACTTGCGTTAATATCTGTATAATAATATAATACACTAGCAGAAATACTCGGCTTTGCCAGGGTTAAAGAGAATAATGAAATCTAAAAACGCCGTCTAGACTATGCAACCCTCAACTGTTAGTAGCTACGATACCATATTTCTACATTAATAACTCTCCAATCCATGCCAGCATGGAACATAGACATTAAGTGGAATGCCAGTCTCTCATCTAGGAGGGCCTTGAAATCAATGTTACCAACTGGGGACTATGTGTGTCGTAGTGATAATAAAAAGACCCAAAGGAGGTCTGCAACGAAATAATTTTACTCAACACTTTGCAAGTGAATCAGTGGAGGCAAAGATGCGTCTCATTTACTTGACAATTTATGCACCACATTGCAGAAATCACAATGTAAGTATATCTGAAAGGGTAGTCTTACACTGTTGTACCGTTG
>NC_068986.1:49616940-49625207 GCF_001194135.2 Octopus bimaculoides
GTTAGTAGAATAGTTTCATTTTTAAAGTGAAAGTATTTGACATGAGTGTTTTTGTTTCACTTTTGACACGTAATACTGAAATAGTGGAGGAGATATTATGTTGCCGTGGGCTCGAACTCTGCAAGAAGTTAAAATTTTTTTTGACTAAAACACAACTGGAACCCTAAGTAAGGCATCTGTAAAATTTGAATGAAATTGGTTGTGTAGTTCTCGAGTTTTAGGGATTCACACAGACAGACAGACACACATTCTCATTTTTATATATATAGATTACTAGGCTATGATGCTTTATTTATTTTTTATATTAACTTTCTTCGCTTTATATTAGTATGTCATTAGTTTTTTCCTTAACGAGAAAATCTTTTTATATATGATGAACTCTCTTAATTCTCTCCCTTCCACTTTTGAATTAGCTTTTAGTTTACGACTTCAGTTTACTTTACTGTGATCCATTTTGCCCTCCTCCCCCCATTTTAATCATTTAATTTAAACCTTTTGTATAGCGTTTACAGACCCCTTCCCATTATAACTCGATGTAAACAAGCGTTCTTACTCCTAACGGTCACTTACTTGGCCATGTAATATTATAACTCGTAAGTTACCTCATCATTTCGCATTTGTCTTGCTTCTATATGTTGGTTCCCTGACGATGAATATTTGTGGAATTCCAGCAGCTCTTACTTCTTTGGAGTAGAGTACACATATATTTTGAAACATATGTAGGAATTAAAGGAACTTTTATTTATATGCGTTTTGCTCCATTTATTGTTATTATTCATATATATATATATATATATATATATACGCACACACACACACATATACATACATAGATATACATATATACACACACATATATATATATATATATACATATATATATATATACATATATATATATACACACACACATATATATATACATATATATACACACACATATATATACATATACACAAATATATATATATACACATATATATACACACACATATGTACACACATATATACACACATATATGCATATACATATATAAAGAAAATTAAATACAGAGATATTCTACTGACATGCAATAATTTATATTACAATATTACATTAAACACAATGAACATACTACAACATAACATAATATTATATGAATAATTATAAAAACTGTAAAAGGCTAACAAACTGTTTCAACTTACATATATATTTTTTGAGATATACATAATCATAGTTCCATTATATTATAAGGCACTTCAGGACCCCGAAGTTACTTATATATAATGGAACTGAGCTTATGTATATCAGAAAAAATATATGTAAGTCATAACAATCTGTTGGCCTTTTATGGTTTTTATAATTATTTATATAATATTATCTAATGCTATATTATATTCATAGTATTTAATGTAATATTGTAATGTAAGTAAATTATTGAATGTCAATAGAATATTTCTATATTTAATTTATCTTTATTATTGAATTATACCAATATTTATATGGTATCCAACTGAAGTACCAGTGAATTGGATGTTTAACACACCCCTTTGAAGGATTTCTTTTCCTCAGTTTGTTACTTTATATACATACATACATACATATATATATATATATATATATATATATATATATATATATATATACACATATACATACATACACATACATATATATATATACATACATATATATATATAATTCACTCACAAGGCTTTGGTCAGCCTGAGACTATAGCAGAAGACAACTTGCCCAAGATGCCATGCAGTGGGACTGAACTTGGAACCATGTGGCTGGGAAACAAGCTTCTTACCACACAGCCACGACCGAATTATATATACGATGGTCTTCTTTCAGTTTCCCTTCTACAAAATACACCCACAAGGCTTTGGTAGGTCCTGGATCATAGTAAAAGACAGTTGACCGTGGATGCCACGCAGTGGGACCGAACCTGGAACTATGTGGTTGGGAAGCAAACTCCTTGCCACACAGCCACGCCTGTACTTCTACGACAATTACAGAGATAGGTTCAGGTGAAGAAACAGGGAAAACGTTATTAAGGCACAATAATTTTACAGCCAGTTAGTTGGGCCTTCTTTACACAGAAACTCATCAATGATATGCGGCATCTGAATACAGACTTGAAGCCAAGTAAAGGAAGGACACAACGTTCAACAGTTTAACCGTGACAACAAAGGGTCAGCACATTATCATTATTATTATTATTATTATTATTATTATTGTCATTATTAAACACTAGACTAACAACAGAACGGAAATTAGGGTTAAAGTGATAGTGGCAATAAGACTGGAAATCGTTGTAATGGTGGTGGTGGTACTGGCAGTGGCTTATGTGGTGATCATATATGAGACAGTGCTATAGTATATACATCATCAACAGCAACATGCAGACATACTAGCATATACACACACACGTTTATAGAGGCAGACAGAAAGAAACAGGGAGAAGGGTTATGTGTATGTGAGAGAGAGAGAATGAATGAATGACAATATTCATGCATAGCGATATACAGAAACACAACAAATACACAGGCACATCCAAGCACATGCACAATGCACCAAGGCTTGCACATTATGTGCATGTATGTCGAGCTGATGGTTGCACATGAGCAGCATTCTAGTTGATGTCGGTAGACTACATCATGTAAAGTGTGGCGATAGTGGAGGTGAAAAAGAGGAAAGGGTGGACTTTAAACAAGAAGGTAAGGAGGAGCAACAAAGAAAGTGTACGTGCATGTGTGTGTGTGTGTGTGTGTGTGTGTGTGTGTGTGTGTGTGTACGCATGTACAGTGCAATTTATCATGTTAGGCCATCTGGTGTCTTTCAAACTGTGACCTCCTTGCTTCGGACTATCTGGCACTGTGACAAAGATGGATGTCTTGATGAGCTCCCATCATAACTGTCTTAACTGTCCACCACCATCACTACAACCACCACCACCACCACCAGAGCCACCATCAATACCACCTCCTTGAGATAGTCCACAAACAAGGGCACTAAAACAACTTCACCGTCATCATCTACACCCATCACAAGCAAGCAAAACAAGGTAGTCTCTAAACAGTTGCTCAGACACTAGAAACAACAACCAAATCTGCCTCAAAGCACACCCATCGATTATTAAAACCTGAAATGAAAATGATACATTACATAATTTTTCCCCACCTCTTTGCCTAATCTCTAGACCATATCCCAAAGGCCTGCTCAGGACTGACCTGGGGTTAAACAACACCATTACCATCACAACAACAATAACAAAACTTTACTGAACTATATGTGTTACTCAACAGTCTTGCTTAAATACTTATGTCAATAAAATGGGGCTCTGAGAGTAAATCCAGTGTGTGCTACACTTCTCAATCTCAAGCACCACCATGGGTGCCGCCACCATCACAAATAATAGTGTCTCCATTGGTCAATGCTGACCATGTACTTGCATATAATTGCAGACCTGGGCAAGATTTTGTTTTAGCAAGATTAGGTGCAGGAGTGGCTGTGTGGTAAGTAGCTTGCTTACCAGCCACATGGTTCCGGGTTCAGTCCCACTGCGTAGCATCTTGGGCAAGTGTCTTCTACTATAGCCTTGTGAGTGGATTTGGCAGACGGAAACTGAAAGAAGCCCATCGTATATATGTATATATATGTGTGTGTGTGTGTGTGTGTGTGTGTGTGTGTGTGTGTGTGTCTGTGTTTGTCCCCTTAGCATTGCTTGACAACTGATGCTGGTGTGTTTATGCCCCCGTCACCTAGCGGTTCGGCAAAAAGACCGATAGAATAAGTACTAGGCTTCCAAAGAATAAGTCCCGGGGTCGATTTGCTCGACTAAAGGCGGTGCTCCAGCATGGCTGCAGTCAAATGACTGAAACAAGTAAAAGAGTAAAGAGAGAGTAATTACCCATGCATGCAAATCACCCTTCTCGATGTTTGTCCCTGGGAAAGGCTACCAACTTAGGTCAATACAGTTTGACACCAGTCTCCTCACAAAGACAATGCAAAGGGGTGAAATGAACCTTACAAGGTCTTTCTGCCTGACCCCTCTAACAGCTCTATCAACCCACCTCAACCATCCTAAGACTGTTGTTTTTTTATTGACCCTGAAAAGATAAAAGGCAATGCTAACCTCAGTGAGATTTGAACTCAGAACGTAAAGAAATGTTTTAAATACTTGCCAAGTATTCTAACCAATATTCTGACAAATATGTCAATTCTCCACTTTGCTACTATGGTTGTTGTTGTTGTTTTATAATACCCCTACCTCAATCATCATTATCACTTTCAGCAACCTCCACCACTTGTATTCACAACCATAACGTTAACCCATCACAGAAAACTAAAATCTGGTTAGAAGTACTCAAAGGTATTTGTGTGTAACTGATTCATTGATTAACATTACTATCCACCCTCTTCCCTCAGCCACCAGCCAATGCTACTTCCTTATTATCAATCCAGCCATAAAGCAAAATGCCCTTTCCTCAATGGATAGTTGATGCTAAATGTCCAACTAATTTGTTCGACCCCAATGTACATCACATATTAACTTGGGCTGGCCAATACTAAGTGACTAAAATTTGGTAGACAGAAACTGTATAGCAGCCTCTCTCTCTCTCTCTCTCTCTCTCACACACACACACACACAAGAGTAGAGGTGGTGGAAGTCAATCTGTTAGTTATTCAAATTGCTAATAATATCTGTTGGTTGCAGAAAGCACCGAACTCAGAATGCACAGAGCCAGAACAGATAGCACAGGGAATTGAACCCACAACCTTATGATTGTGAGCCCAACAGCATAAGCAACAGACCAAATGACCCTTCACTATAATTTCATTCCATTTATTCATGCATGCATGCATACATACACACAAACATGTATGCATACATACACAAATACATACATGTATGCATACACACATACATACATACATACACACACATGTGTATGCATACCCTTTTACTTGTTTCAGTCATATGACTGTAGCCATGCTGGAGCACCACCTTTAGTTGAGCAAATCGACCCCAGGGCTTATTCTTTGTAAGCCTAGTACTTATTCTATCAGTCTCTTTTGCTGAACTGCTAAGTTACGGGGATGTAAAGACACCAGCATCGGTTGTCAAGTGATGTTGGGGGGACAAACACTTACACACACACACACATATATATATATATATATATATATATATATATACACACACATACATACGACGGGCTTCTTTCAGTTTCTGTCTACCAAATCCACTCACAAGGCTTTGACTGGCCCGAGACTATAGTAGAAGATACTTGCTCAAGGTGCCACACAGACAGATTGAACGCGGAACCATGTGGTTGGTAAGCAAGCTACTTACCACACAGCCACTCCTACGCATGTATACATACACTCATAATGTATTCATGCATACATACACAGACACACACATACATACATGTATGCATGCATATACATACATATATATATATGCATACATACACACATACATGCAAACATACATACACACATAAATACCTGCATGCATGCGTACACACATATATACATAGAGGCACAGATGTGGCTGCGTGGTTAAGAGAGTTGCTTCCCAGTTACATGGTTTTGGGTTCCATCCCACAATGAGACATCTTGGGCAAGATTCTTCTGCCATAGATCTAATCTTACTGAAGCCATGTGAGTGGATTTTGGGAGACAGAAACTTAAAGAAATCCTCGGTCTCTTTCTTTGCCAATCTTTTACCTTCTTCCCTCTCTCTTTCCCTCACTAATTACTCTACTCCTTCCTTCATTCTGACTTTCTATCTATCCTTTTCTTGTCTCCAGTTCTACAGGACATTTTCATTTGCGTTGCCCCGTGCCTGTCATCTTGCGGTCACACAGCTTCTTTTGTTGCATATGTGTATTTTACTTTGTCATGTTTGTTTCTGTCATGGTGGTGGTATGTGATATGAGATTGGACAAAGTAATATGAATTGTAAGCTACTCTCATTGACATTTTGCCACTTGTGCCACCAGATGTGAACCATATTGACATTAAAGATGCAAAATTGTGATCTTTTGGACGTTGACTGCAAAATTTTCCATTTGTGTTTTTGTTAAACTTTTGCAAGATATATATATATATATATATATAAAGAGAGAGAGAGAGACAGAGGCGCAGGAGTGGCTGTGTGGTAAGTAGCTTGCTTACCAACTACATGGTCCCGGGTTCATTCCCACTGCGTGGCAGCTTGGGCAAGTGTCTTCTACTATAGCCTCGGGCCGACCAAAGCCTTGTGAGTGGATTTGGTAGACGGAAACTGAAAGAAGCCCGTCGTATATATGTATGTATGTGTGTGTATGTTTGTGTGTCTGTGTTTGTCCCCCCAACATCGCTTGACAACTGATGCTGGTGTGTTTACGTCCCCATAACTTAGCGGTTCGGCAAAAGAGACCAATAGAATAAGTACTAGCCATCCAAAGAATAAGTCCTGGGATCGATTTGCTCGACTCAAGGCGGTACTCCAGCATGGCCACAGTCAAATGACTGAAACAAGTGAAAGAGTAAAGAGAAAGTATATATATATACACATATACATACACACACACACACGTATAAGTGTGAACCCTTGTTTCAACATCATGTGGTGACTGTACATAAGCATCACCATCATACAAGCAATGTCTGTTTCAAGTCTTCCACGAAAGACATGTCTGGCCATGGGGAAACATTACTTTGCTTGGAAACAGGTAAGGGTTGGTGACAGGAAGGGCATCCGGCTGTGCAAAAAACTGCCTCAACAAATTCCATTTGAGCCATGCGAGTATGGAAGCATGGACAATAAACAGGCGAAGTTGACATTGTATACAGAGAATGAAGAGGCATGTGTTACTGCAGATATTCTGAAGAAAACCCTTTCACATGAAAAAAAAAAAAATAAATAAACTCCAAAAAATATTTCTTCAATTAAGAAACCAATTCACAATTAATACTATCCCCCACCCCTTACCTTCTGTCCACTCATTTACTTACTTGTATTGTTCCCAATGCTTTCTGTAAGCTGCTCCCAGCTCTCCCCCCAAAACAACCACTAAAAACTCTTAATATAATATAATAATATTGAAACACTCATCATTACCACCACCACCACCACCACTGCTACCAGCATCAGAACCACCACCACAAATCAACACCGAGAATCACAATGAACACCGCTACTGCCACCACAACCACCTCCGCAGACCGGTGCCGCCAACACCACATTACAACAACATGTACTGTCACCACCACATATCACCACTGCCACTACCCCATCAATTCCACAGCTCACGCTGCCACCTTCCCCCTCGTTTGTACTTTCACTTTAATTATATTTACAATTCATATTACTTTGTCCAATCACACACCACACACTACCACGACGACGACCACCACCACCACCACCACCATGAACACTATTGCCACAACTATCACTGCTACTTCCGAATACGACGACGACCACGACGACCACCACCACCAATACCACTACCTTGTCGGCCCAAATTATGAATATTTAAATAATATTGAAAATAAAATGAAATACCTCCCTCTGCTCTGTCCGCCTCCACCCCACCTTCACTCTGCTGAAAATGATTTACTTAATTAATATTATTAAATATAACATAAAACATATTTTATTAGAACAATAAAGGAGAGAGAGAGAGAGTGAGAGAGAGAGACTATTAGAGAAGTGTCACAATTATAACAACAACAACAACAACGACAACAACAACAGCAGACTATTAGTAAAGAAAATAAGATGTAGAAGGAAAATAAAATTAAAAAAAACAATATTGATAATAACAAATGAAATAAAATAAAAATATAAAATAAAACTCACAAGGTGGAATGTGGGAGTGAAGTAGGAACAGAGAAGGGTGAAGGTAGGGGGAAAAGAGAATAAATAAATAAATAAATAAATAGAGGGCCTTTTACATCAACAACATGAGTAACAACAGGAACAAAATACAACAACAACAACAACAACAACGAGAGGGGAGGTGTGTGGGCAGGGCTGAAAAAAGACAGCGGATCATGTCAACATCAACAACCTACCACTGGTAATGATTACAACAGTAAACACCCACCGCAACCACCACGACCACGACCACCACCACCACTACTACCACAACAACAACAACAACTGCTGCCGCCGCCGCCAACGCCTGTGTTGATACTACTCTCCCTCCTTCTCTCTCCCCCTCCGCCCCAGCACTAAACCAATATGTGTCAGATTATTATAAAGAGCTGTATAAATTGCGGTAAC
>NC_068986.1:49625793-49626521 GCF_001194135.2 Octopus bimaculoides
TGGGGGTGATGATGGTAGTGATGATGGTGGTGGTGATGATGGTGGTGATGATGGTGGGGGGGATGGTAGTGATGGTGGTGGTGGTGATGATGATGATGATGGAGGTGGTGATGATGGTGGTGGTGTTGATGGTGGGGTAGTGATGGAGTTGGTGGTGATGATGTTGGTGGTAATGGAGTTCATGTTATTGTGACTGATGTTGTTAGAGGTGATGGTGCTATTCATGTTGAGCATTAGTCATGCCCTATAGTAATGCTCAGGGCTGAGCAAAAAAGATAAAAGACAAAGTCAAACTTGGTAGCATTTGAACACGGAATGTAAAGACAGACGAAATGCCACAAACCATTTCACCCGTCATGCTAACAATTCTGCCAGCTCGCAGCCTTAATGATAATAATAATCCTTTCTACTAAAGGCACAAGGCTCGAAATTTTTTGGGGAGGGGGCCAGTCGATTAGATCAACCCAGTATGCAACTGGTACTTAATTTATCGACCCCGAAAAGATGAAGGGCAAAGCTGACCTCGGCAGAATTTGAGCTCAAAACGGGGAGACAGATGAAACACTGCTAAGCACTGTGCCTGGCGTGCTAATGATTCTTTTCTACTTTAGGCACAAGGCCCAAAACTTTTGGGGAGGGAGCCAGTTAATTAGATTGACCCCAGTACATAACTGGTACTTAATTTATTGTCCCCAAAAGGATGAAGGGCAAAGCTGACCTCGGCAGAA
>NC_068986.1:49626606-49630753 GCF_001194135.2 Octopus bimaculoides
TGATCCAATCAACGGAACAGCCTGCTCTTGAAATTAACGTGCAAGTGGCTGAGCACTCCACAGACACGTGTACCCTTAACGTAGTTCTCGGGGATATTCAGTGTGACACAGTGTGACAAGGCTGACCCTTTGAATTACAGGCACAACAGAAACAGGAAGTAAGAGTGAGAGAAAGTTGTGGTCGAAGAGTACAGCAGAGTTTGCCACCATCCCCTGCCGGAGCCTCGTGGAGCTCTAGGTGTTTTCGCTCAATAAACACTCACAACACCCGGTCTGGGAATCGAAACCGCGATCCTATGACTGCGAGTCCGCTGCCCTAACCACTGGGCCATTGCGCCTCCACAACTTATAGTAATAATAATAATAATAATAATAATAATTAACTTAAACATTATTATTATTATTATACTGTAATGTTTTCTGCTATAGCTAAGGTACTTTTGTAATGTACTGCTAGATTGCTTTAAATATTACATGCTTTAATGCACTAAAAGATTTCTTTCCAGAAGAGGTACTGCTGAAATTGGAGTACATCTAAAATGCCAACAGATATGACAATTGCCTGGATAACAGCAACTGATCAAAGATTTTTCAAACTCATTTACATGGCACACATATGTGAGACCCTCTCAGAGTGCTTTGAACCCCCACTACTCTCCTACTGTTCGGTTATAACAAACAAACGAATAAATAAATAACTAAATAACTACTTAAATAAAACAAAAATCACAAAATGAAAAGTAAGCAATTATCTCTCTCTCTCTCTTTCTCTCTCTATCTCTAAATTTATTGACCAAAAGACCAGAGTTCATGTAAGGTGAAATTGAAAACATTTCAAGACACTCATTATTATTGTCTCAATATTAATAATCATTTTCCCAGTTCATAAAGTTATTTTGTCAGTGTAAATGCAGAGGTAATGGTGGTGGTGGTGGTGGTAGTGATGGCATCATTAATGTGGTATGTCATTATGGTAAAAAAAAGTTTGCTTCCTAACCACATGGTTCTGGGTTCAGTCCCATTGCATGGCACCTTGGACAAGCGTCTTCTACTATAGCCCCAAGCAAACCCCCAAAATTGCAAGTGGATTTGGTATTTGGAAACTCGAAGGAGTCTGTCATCATCATCATCATCATCATCTTTATTTACTGTCCGTTTTCCATGCTGTTATGGGTTGGATGGTTTGACTGAAAACTGGCAAGTTGGGGAGCTGCACCAAGTTCCAATCTGATTTGGCATGGTTTCTACAGCTGGATGCCCTTCCTAATGCCAACCACTTATTAATATTAAGCAGAAGTAACGGAATGACTCAAGATTCAAGAGTTTCCTGTGTTGGCACTTATCAAACTAGTCTGATAGGTGCTAATACATACATACCTACATATTTTTCCTGTTTGCATCAACATACCTGTGTGTGTGTGTACGTACTGGTACTCCATCGACTACGACGACGAAGGTTCCAGTTGATCCAATCAACGGAACGGTTTGGTTGTGAAATTAATGTGCAAGTGGCTGAGCACTCCACAGACATATGTGCCCTTAACGTAGTTCACTGGGAGCTTCAGCATGACACAGACTTAGAGGTTCAACATAAGAGATCAACAGAATAAGTACCAGGTGTTAAAAAAAATAAGTCCAAGAGTCAGTTCATTCAGCTAAAAACCCTTCAAGGTGGGACCCTAAAATGGCTGGAGTTCAATCACTAAAACATATTAAAGATAAAAGAAGATAACTGTGGCAGCAGTTTTTTGTTTAGTTCTCAACTTAGTTTCAAGCCTATTTTTCACATAGCTAGGAGTACACTACACCATGTGAAGGCGCATGGCTCATTGGTTAGAGCATCGAGCGTACGATTGTCAGGTTGTGAGTTCGAATCCTGAACCGAACTGCGTATTGTGTTCTTGAGCAAGACACTTTATTTCACGTTGCACCAGTTCACTCAGCTGTAGAAATGAGTTGCGACGTCATTAGTGCCAAGCTGTATCGGCCTTTGCCTTTCCACTTGGATAACACTGGTCGCGTGGAGTGGGGAGGCCGGTATGCATAGGCGACTGCTAGTCTTCCATAAACAACCTTGCCCGGACCTGTGCCTGGGAGGGTAACTTTCTAGGTGTAATCCCATGGTCAGTCATGACTGAAGGGGGTCCTAGCATAGGAGTACACTGTCCAATGTATTGCCCCCTCCACCATCTATTTTTTCTTCTTTTCTTTTTGAAGACCGTAGAATATGATCTGAGGGTAGCTTAACCCTCTAACATTCAGATTACTCACACGTAATGCTTATTTATTCATACTGGTTTGAATTATGGCTTATATTGCAGCTTCAAGATTTCAATGAGGTGATTGATTGCTTGCTTTTAGAATGACATAGTAAGGTTCTTACGAGAGGCCAAATCTGGCTGATTTAAACATGAAACAAGTAGAATACCATGGCTGAATATAGCTGGTTTAAATGCTAAGGGTTAATAACTGTTTCTTGCAGATTCATGTGATGGCGTAAAGGCTAGAAAGTTGTTGCTACTCAGACTGAGACAAGATCTAAATGAATAGATGGTCAACAATATTCCAACCATGACCATCCAATCTTATTTTCAGGCACTGTGTTTATGACTACATTAAGTGATGATGTTGATGATGATGATGCTACCCAACAACAACAACAACAGGTAGCCTCCATGATAACACTTGATCTGCTAGATATATCAACCAGATCCCCCAGAAGTCACACCTTTAGCTAGCGTCTTAAAAAGAGGAGGTCATAGTGGGGCAAGATGGTTGAAGATACGAGACTTGGAAGGAAAAAAAACAACAATACATAGGCGCAGGAGTGGCGGTGTGGTAAGTAGCTTGCTTACCAACCACATGGTTCCGGGTTCAGTCCCACTGCATGGCACCTTGGGCAAGTGTCTTCTACTATAGCCTCGGGCTGACCAAAGCCTTGTGAGTGGATTTGGTAGACGGAAACTGAAAGAAGCCCGTCGTATATATGTATATATATATATATATATATATATATATATATATATATATGTGTGTGTGTGTGTGTGTTTGTGTGTGTGTGTTTGTGTGTGTGTGTTTGTCACCCCCTAACATCGCTTGACAACGATGCTGGTGTGTTTATGTCCCCGTAATTTAGCGATTCAGCAATAGAGACTGATAGAATAAGTACTAGGCTTACAAAGAATAAGTCCTGGGGTCGATTTGTTCGACTAAAGGCGGTGCTCCAGCATGGCCACAGTCAAATGACTGAAACAAGTAAAAGAGTAAAAGAGTAATTAAGAAAGATGGGCTGGTCATGAGTGGAACACTTTTGAGGACAGGTTTGTTCTATTAAGTGTAAATATATATTTTATCTTTTACTTGTTTCAGTCATTGGACAGCAGCCATGGTGGGACACCACTTTGAAGGGTTCACTTGAATAAACTAACCCCAGTATATACATATTCTTTTACTTGTTTCAGTCATTTGACTGCAGCCATACTGGAGCACTGCCTTCAAAGGTTTTAGTCAAACAAATCAACCTAAGGACTCATTTTTTAAAAGCCTAGTACTTATTCTATTGGTGTCTTTTGCCAAACCGCTAAGTTACAGGGATGTAAACGCACCAACACCAGTTGTCAAGCAGTGATGGGAAGTGGGGGGAACAACCACAGGCAAAAAGACCAGGGTAGAATACAACACCAGCAGCAACAACTAAACTAAGAATTTCAATATGTTCCAATTTTCTCAAGACAATACTAAGGCTGAAGAACTGTTGGTACTCTCAGACATAACAGAAGCAAGGACAAAACAGGAAAAAAAAACATGCTAAATAGCCTAAAAACAACTAATTTTAAACAATGTGAATATGACTGACACCTTCCCTACCTTTCCCAATACCAGTGACAAACATTGAAAAGGGGGCGGGGAGAGATTAATGTAATGGAAAGCTATGAGATGAAATGGTTAGAAAACATGAACTTTGTCATGTTTTTTTCTTCTTTCTTCTAGACACATACATATATACATGGATGCATGCATAATACAATACACATATGAGTAAATGTTGTGCAGCCACGAGGACGTGTGTCTAAGTGCATATGGTTTTTTTTTTTAATATGTCCAACCACACTCATGCAGATATAGTATAAATAAATGAATATATATA
>NC_068986.1:49630860-49632520 GCF_001194135.2 Octopus bimaculoides
ATATATATATATATATATATATATATATATATATATATGTATGTATCTATGTGTATATATTTATCCATATATTTGATATATATTTATATTTATATGCATTGTTTATTTGCCCGAATAAAAAGATCTACACATCAAGATGAATGATAAATATTATATATACATATCTCATAAACCTTACATTACAAACACTTTAATACCACACAAACACATCACCATGTATGAATGCAACTGTAGTCATATATCAAGGCACTAATATATCAAATTAAATATTTATGCTATACATACATGTATACAAACATACATACGTATATATATATATATATATATATACAAACATATATGTACATATAAACATAGACACATGCATACATACAAACATATATATAAACATAGACACATACATACATATGCATACATACAAACATATATATACATATATACTTATATATACAAACATATATTAATATATATGCAGGCATACATATGCATACCTAATACCTATACACTGTGCACATATGCGTGTGTATAGATATAGACAGATATTTATATTTTGTCATACACCTAATTGTATGTGAATGCAAACATACACTTATACAAATACATAGAAACGTGCCTTCAAAAAACAAAAACGAGAGATAGATAGATAGATAGATAGATAGATAGATAGAGAGAGAGAGAGAGACCAAGTTAGATAGAGAGAGAGAGAGAGAGAGAGAGACCAAGTTAGATAGACAGAAACAGAGAGAGAGAGAAACCAAGATAGATAGATAGAGAGACAGAGAGAAACTGAGTGTTGTCAGTGATGGAAAGATCAAATTGGCTTAGTGACAAGCTAATTTCCTTTTATTAGCAAATTATAAGCACCATTTTTATTGGCCATCTCTTATATCACACACACACACACAGAGTTACTTGCTGTCACACACACATATACACAGAATTACCTGCAGTCCTACACACACACACACACACGCACACACACACGTTCCAAACCTCACCGTCAAGGAAGAAGACTTCAAGATATGTATTAGTTTCTTGTTATTAGCTAAATGCCATTCACAGATTGAATGAAAGAAAGAGTGGTGGGAGGTTGTGGTGGTTGAAGGAGGAGAAATAGTAAGCTTGAGGGATTAGAAAAAAAAGGATAAACATTAAACAAAGGAAGATACCAGGAATTAAAGGAAATCCTTACACTGACATACACACACACTCCCTACAGCTGGATACAAGCACACACAGACACAGATACAGGTAAACCTACACATGCAAACATACAAACAGGAGTTGTATAAACAAACATTGATACATCTACAGGTAAACAAATCTGATAAGGGGTAAAGTCCTTGAAATATAACAGAAATTAGGGGTAAATTGATGGGATGGAGAGAGAGAAAGAGAGAGAGAGAGAGAGAGAGAGAGAGAGAAGGATAGATAGAGGAAAGTGAGGAAAGCAAAAAAAAAAGGAGAAAGAAAACCAGTCTTGGAGAGAAATATGCAATGCTCTTTGTAACTGGTGTGTGTGTGTGTTCATACAGGTGCGTATGGAATCCGTGAGCAAAATGAGAGTGGGATGGGGTGGGGTGGGGTGAAGGCTGATAATAAATGAGAGAAATAAGAGAAATATAATGTGGAGACAGAAATATCTAATATGTTGACAGGG
>NC_068986.1:49633001-49634256 GCF_001194135.2 Octopus bimaculoides
TATATATATATATATATATATATATATATATATATATATACATGTATATATAAGTGTGCGTGTGAGTGTTTGTCCCCCTCACCACCACCACCATCGCTTGACAACCGATGTTGATGTGTTTACATCACCGTAACTTAGCAGCTGAGCGTTAGAGACCGCTAGAATAAGTACTAAGCTTTACAAAGAATAAGTCCTGGGGTCAATTTGTTTGACTAAAGGCTGTGCTCCAGCATGGCCACAGTCAAATGACTGAAACAAATAAAATACATATATATAGTAATATATGTGTAAAAAGGTTGAACTAGATTCGTCCTTCAATTTGGAGGTTTCCAGAAAAAGATTTTTAACATAGATTCTTCATATTTTGCTGGTAGCTTACTGGCGTAAATTTGCAAATATTTGCTGTGAATTTATGGCAAGAAATGCCATAAAACTCAAAAATTTGTTAAAAATGGAGAAGAGAAGATGTTAAAATATATAAGAGAATTTTAATTCATGCAGACGATCGTTTCATACAGCAATATAAATGACATGCAAATTCATGGTTGAATAGAATTAATTAGATTAATCAAATTAAATTAAATTAATTATCTCTGAGTGGTTGGCGTTAGGGCATCCAGCTGTAGAAACTCTGCCAAATTAGATTGGAGCCTGGTGTTGCCATCCGGTTTCACCAGTCCTCAGTCAAATCGTCCAACCCATGCTAGCATGGAAAGCGGACGTTAAACGATGATGATGATGATATATCACTGAACTTTTCAGTGCAAGAAGTATAAACAAAATTTTTGTAAAGGACTAGAGAAAGGAAATAGCAGAATAGGATAAGAGATTCATATTTATCCTTATGAGCAAAAAAAAAAGAGTCCTGTTAAGTATTAACTAAAACACCTTTAGTCGAACAAATTGACCACAGGACTTAATCTTTGTAAGCCTAGTACTTATTCTATCAGTCTCTTATGCTGCACCGCTAAGTTACAGAATCTCTTATGCTGAACCGTAAGTTACAGGGGGGCAAACATAGACACACATATACTTATATGTATAGAGAGAGAGAGAGAGAGAGAATTCACAAAAAAACAAAAGATGAAGACAGGTGGTGTAGACAACAAACAGATGTATTAGTGTAATGCACAGGAAGTGAGAAAGTCTTTAACGTTTCGAGCCTACACTCTTCCATGGAAAGGAACACAGAAAGAAACAGGGAGAGAAAATAAAGAGAGAAAATAAAGAATGTGTAGTGGCTAGTGATCTATAA
>NC_068986.1:49634779-49636469 GCF_001194135.2 Octopus bimaculoides
CCCTAAAACTATATATTTTATATATACTTTATCTATAAGGCTCAATTTAATTTTAATTTTTTATAAATTGATTTTAATTGAGTTTTTTACCTGTAATTTTGGATTTTGTCCCTAATATTATTATTATTATTATTATTATTATTATATATATATATATATATATATATATATATATGGCCAAAAGTCATCTGACAGTAAATCAAAACCATTTAATTCCAAGATTTATTTATGTTTAACAACTGAATGAATTTAATAAATTCAATATGAAACATCATGAAGATTGTTCAAACTGAATTCCTTTTTTGAGCGACACATTTTATCCATTACAAGTCAACACAGAATTACAGAGAGTATTTATGGCATTTTGATTTACTGTCAGGTGACTTTTGGTCAACCCAGTATATATATATAGGCACAGGTATGGTTATGTGGTTAAGAATTTTGTTTTGCAAATTGTTGTTTCCGGTTCAGTCCTACTGTACAGCACCTTGAGAAAGAGTCTACTATAGCCGCCGGCTGACCAATGTCCTATGTTTATCTATGCGCACGTGTCTTTGTGTCTGTGCTTGCTCCCACTCCCACCACCACCACTATGGCTTCACAACCAGTGTTGTTTATGTCTCTGTAACTTAGCAGTTTGGCAAAAGAGACTGATAGAATAAACACCAGATTTCAAAAAAAAAAAAAAAAACAGTTCTGGGATTGATTCATTTGACTAAAATTCTTGAAGGCAGTGTGCCAGCGTGTCTGAAGAATAACGAATGAAACAAGCGAAAGGTGAAAACAGCTATCCACCTCTAGAAAAAAAAAAAAAAAAAAAAAAAAAAAAAAAAAAAAAAAAAAAATAATAATAAATAAAATAAAATAAAAGCTGAAGAATTAATGAAACTAATTTTTAAAAAATCCAGAAGGTGATGCTAATGACAGCATAGTAATAACATGAAGAGGGATATGATATTGATTATAGGTAGATTAATCTGTTAAGGGGAAAGCGGATGGAGGGAGAAGGGGGAAGAAGGGGAGGAGGAGGAGGAAGGATGATGAGGCTATAGAAAAAGTAGAGCAAGAGGCAGACAAGGAATATAATAGGATAACTGAGAAGATAGAAAAGGCAGGAAGAAGAAAAAAAAATTGAAAGCAATACTGAAGAAGAATGGAGAAAGTAAAAGGTACAGGATAAAAAAAAAGGATAATATAGAAATGTTTAGTCTGGGGTTTCTCAGCCGGGGCTCATATGACCCTTAGGGGTCTACATAAGATTTTGTCGTTAAAATGTATACTCTTTTACTTGTTTCAGCCGTGTAACTGCGGCCATGCTGGAGCACCGCCTTTAGTCGAGCAAATCGATCCCCAGGACTTATTCTTTGTAAGCCTAGTACTTATTCTATCGGTCTCTTTTGCCGAACCGCTAAGTTACGGGGACGTAAACACACCAGCATCAGTTGTCAAGCGATGTTGGGGGGACAAACACAAACACACATATATATATACATATATACGACGGGCTTCTTTCAGTTTCCGTCTACCAAATCACAAGGCTTTGGTTGGCCCGAGGCTATAGTAGAAGACACTTGCCCAAGAAACCAAGTAATGGGATTGAACCAGAAACCATGTGGTTGCAAAGCTAGCTTCTTAACCACACAACCATATCTGCACCTATGAAATGTATAAAAGCAGACGAATGGTTAAA
>NC_068986.1:49640884-49642817 GCF_001194135.2 Octopus bimaculoides
ATATATATATATATATATATACATACAGATCAGGCTTCCACAGTTATCATCAACTAAAATTCACACACAAGGCATTGGTCAGCCAGAGGCTGCAGTAGAAGACACTTGCCCAAGAAACCAAGTAATGGGATTGAACCAGAAACCATGTGGTTGCAAAGCTAGCTTCTTAACCACACAACCATATCTGCACCTATGAAATGTATAAAAGCAGACGAATGGTTAAAGACATTCAAGCCTTAAATAACCATCCTGTCTGTTTGTATTGTATATCAGAGATTACACTGTCCAATATGTCCTTCGTTTACCAAGGTGGAAAGGTGTGATTTGAGGGAGATTTAGCTGACATTTGTAACTGACTGAATGACTACATGGCAGTTGCTTCACATTATCAGTAATTTGATGATGGTGGTGGTGGTGGTGGTGGGTGTATGTACTTAGTGTAATAACATTCCCACCAGTTCTCTATCCTAGTACACTCCAGTGGGAAGGGGAAGAGAAAGGGGACACGGAGGGGGGTGGTAGTGATGGTGGGTACAGGTGTACTTAGCTTAATGACAACACCACCACCACCGCCACAACCAACAACAACAGTATCGCAGCAAATGATGTCCATTTGGCCATTAAGTGAAAAGTCAGCACTTTACCAGCTGCAGAAGGGTTTAATCACTCTCATAAGTGAACCATCCGCTGGGGTCAAATGCACTGACCCTTGACCCCTGACACATACACATAAGGGAAGTACAAGCCTCTGAGTGTACATGTGAGTGTGTGTGCATGCATGTGTGTGTGTGTGCATATTTAATGAGTATCAAAATATGTGGGCCATGACAGGGGGGTGGGGTGGAGCCAGGATAGAAAAGGCAAGGGGTGGTGGTGGTGGTGGTGGTGGTGATGATGCTGGTTTCAAGAAAAATTTCAATAACCTGCCATCTAAATGCTAACTTTAATTCAGGTAAATGATTGACAACTGATGCTTGACATATACGCACATACACAAACACTTGCCATGACAGGACACACACACACACACACACACACTTGCACACATATAAGGACAGACACACACTCACACACACACACTAGTACACATAAGGAGACACACACTTGCACACATATAAGGATGGATGGATACACACTAGCACACATACAAGGACACACACACACACACTCTTGCACACATATAATGACAGACACTCACACACACACACTAGTACACATACAAGGACACACACACACACACTCTTGCACACATATAATGACAGACACTCACACACACACACTAGCACACATACAAGGACACACACACACACACTCTTGCACACATATAATGACAGACACTCACACACACACACACTAGTACACATACAAGGACACACACACATAACCATTTTGTAACACAGACAGTCACAAACGCTGGGTGACACGTGCATTCTCCTTATGCACCTTTCTAAACGAAAGCGCACAGAGACATAAATACATACAGGTATATTCCCATGTACGCACACAAAAACACATACACACATGCAGAGACCTATGCAGACATATGCTCATTCATACAAACACACATGCAAAGATGCATAATTTCACACAAATGCACACATCTGCACATTAAATGCTCTCATAGGTAATGTCTTTTAATGCTGATTGTAATCACTGGAGCATCACTGGACTCACTCACTGCAACACCAGCACCACCCATCACCACCACCACCATCGCCAGTGAATCAAGCATTATTATTATTACTTCACCATCAACCCCACCCCACCAGTTAATCAAGCATTACCACTATTCCTTCACCTTCAATATCCTCCTCCCACTGCTACACTGCCACTACCATCACCACCCACAAATACCAATACAATCGACAACACCAATTAGAAATATGACCAACAAAGGACATTTCTTGTTGCCGCCACTGCCTCCACCACCACC
>NC_068986.1:49643152-49644241 GCF_001194135.2 Octopus bimaculoides
ACTCCCTACCTTTACAGCTTACCTCTGCTCCACTCACTGACTCTGTACTTTATACCTCCAACATCTGCTCTGTACACCACATTTTCATATCTTATTACCATGCTACGTTCGCTTCTGCCTCAGTCCTACCCTGCTCCAGACAATCTGCTTCCATATACTATATACACCTTACCCGCATTCCCCCAAGCTCTGTTCTTTTTGCTGACTATAGAACTTCCTGATTATTAATTGAAGACATGTTAAAATACACACTGACAAAAATGTCCATCCATTTCCTGTCTCTCCCTGTTCCACTCCTATTTGTCTCTCTTTATATCTACCTGTCATTCTCTCACACATAACATAGATATGCAAGTATATACACATGTGTATGCAAGTATATGAATATATGTACACATATATTTATATATGTGTAGTGTATATACATATATATACATACATTATATAATATATATATACATACATACACACACATACATAATATAAAATGTATAAATATATATATATATATATCTGTAAAAATATGTGACACTTATTCGGTAGCCATGATAAAACTCCGAGTTTCGGATGCCGGGGTGGGAACCCACGCCAACATCTCTTCAGTTATCCGGTCATTGAAAATTCCTGTGAAAAATAACCGTTAAACAAAGGGAAATTACTGTGTGGTTGACCGTTATTAAGACAAAAGAACTATAGACCGCTAAATAAGGGGAGGGAGTAAAGGTAAGGGAGTAGAAAAGTCTATAGTGTTCGCGTAAGCGCACCAATCTGTACATTCGCCTACATGTATATACTAAACCACCTTCGCTTGAAACACACACATGCTCACCCACATACTCGCCCCAAAACTGTACAAATATGCACATATACATATATATACCGGCATTCACCCCCCCCCCACAAAAAAATTATAGGGCTAAAAGCAAAATACAGAAGAAAGTGTGGGGAAAGCTATAAGGTTAAAACGCGTCTAATATGCGCATATTTTCAATCACACAGTCAACCACAATGTTATTGTGTAAGTGGGTTTCTGTATACACAAACATCTACACACTTGACGAAGCCTTCGAAACACAATACCCCCCCCCC
>NC_068986.1:49644251-49663806 GCF_001194135.2 Octopus bimaculoides
CACACACATACATACATTACTGACAATCCCTTACTCAGCTACATACCACTGACCCTACGAAATACACATATACACACAGCAATAGCATTACAAACTCCTCTGCAGCTCAATACCCACAAACAATTACTTAAATCACTTCACCTTCATTACTGGAAATTCCAACCTTACTTCCTCTTTTGGTGATTAGTGTCAAGGGTCTGTGTGTGGAACAGATATGTGCTGTTGCTTAACACCGGGTCATCCCTGATCCAGAAGACCTATGATCAAAAGTGATCTAGCTGTGAGGCATCTGCCTTTTTTTTATGTCCTTTCATTTTTTTAAAAAATTATTATTCAGTGGCTACATAGTCCAATGTGTCCTCCTTGGTTCAGAATATGATTTGAGATAGATTTGGCTGTTATATCTAACAGGTGAAAAACCCCCCCACATAAAGACTCTTATGATGGTGTATGTGTGTGTGTGAGAGAGAGAGAGAGAGAGAGAGAGAGAGAGTGCAAAAGCCTTCCAAATGCCAGTGACATTTTTGTCACTGTGGCACATCAGCTAAATATCAACACTTCACAAAAATACGCAAAAAAGAAGAAGAAAAAAAAAAGAAACCCACACAGCAGTTTACAACCCAGTGCAAATCTGTTACGCATTGAGAAACACTAACAAAGAATAGATAGTTTACTATGCCATACACCTAAACATCACCAGTATCATGTAATCGTTTACAACACCTTAATAATTAAGACCCCACAACATCAAGAAAATACCAGCACACAACATCAAGAATACAACACACAAAACACCTAGGAAACACCACACACAAGAGAGAACACAACAACAACAACAACACTGCATAAAACATATTGTTTACTAGTGCTGCGAACAATGGGAATAACGGAATACATTTGCAGCTGATATTCTTTTTTACTTCTTTATGGATGAAAGGAGTAGCTGTGTATCTCCTCTGCAGTGAGACACCTGTTTCTGTCTCTCTGTCATACTTTAACTTTTCATCACCTGACATAAAGCCACTTTCCTCAACACTATTTCCTACACACCCTCTGTTGAGTGGGGTCTTGTAAGTTACTTGGGGATCTCGTTGGTGCTGATGTCACATAAAAATGCACCCAGTACACTCTGTGAAGTGGTTAGTGTTAAGAAGCGCATCCAGCCATAGAAAGCATGTCAAAGTTGACTTTTGAGCTTGGGCCCTTATCCTCAAGCTGGTCACAGATCCTGTCAAACCATTGAACATATGCCAGCATGGAAAACAGATGTTAATTGGTGAGGATGAAATGCAAAGCATAACCTATCAAGAATTAAGCTAAAAACTCAACACTAAAAAATGTGGTCAGCACCTGTTAATAATTAATCAAATTGACAATTGATTGCATTCCATCCTCTACTTGGGGGGGGGGTGATGAAATTTCAAGGGGAAGGGATCAATTGATGATATTGCCCAACTGCTGGACAAGTACTTTATTTTATTGACTCAGGAAAGGTGAAAAGTTAAGTTTTACATCAGCAAGATCATCATCACCATAATCATCATCCTTTAACCTTCATTTTCCACATTCGCCCTTCCTCACACCAATCACTTTACATTGTGTACTGAGTGCCTTAAATGTGGCACTGGCACGAGGAGTAATAAAAGCATAAATGATACATGACACGGGTAAAAGTGGGGGAATAAAGTTGGGTAAGAGGGGAATAAAGTTGATTATAAAGTTCTATATTTAAGAGATGAGGAATTATGTACATTATTTACATTATTTACATTTGACGGATATTTGTCCTCATCTTGTTTGTTGTTAACACAATGTTTCGGCTGATATACCCTCCAGACTTCATCAGATGTTATTATTATTATTATTATTATTATTATTATTATTATTATTCAGGTCACTGCCTGGAATCGAACTCAGAATCTTGGGGTTAGTAGCCCGCGCTCTTAACCACTATGCTATATGACCGGGCATATGGTGTAATGATTAAGAGTGCAAGCTACTAACCCCAAGATTCTGAGTTCAATTCCAGGCAGTGACCTTAATAATAATAATAATAATAATAATAATAATATCGAAAAACACCTTAAGAATGAGAACCCAGGTTCGAAATTTCCCCAAGACACTTGATGAAGGCTGGAGGGTATGTCAGCCGAAACGTGTAAACAAACAAGGACAAATATCCGTCAAATGTAAATAATGAACATAAATGAAATTTGACATGGACACACGACCACAGATTTGGGTTGGGTGATAAAGTCAGTTATATCAACCCACAGTACTTGACTGGTACTTTATTGCACTGACCTATAAAAACTGAAAGGCAATTAGAACGTTGGCAAGGTTTGAACTTAGACTATATATGTATGTAACTATAGCTCCTTGGCAAATAATTTTGTCTGCATCTGTTTCACAGAAGAACATCATTGTCGCTTCAGAAGATAAAATAATAATAAAAAAAAAAAGTGGGGATAAGTGGTATGTGAAGATCTATACAGAAACTGAAGATATCGTTAATAGAGGTCAATTGAGAGCATTTTTCCAAAGTCCAGTAGTGGAAAAGGTGAGGGCAAGACGAAGAAGAAGACGACATATAAGAACCATTAGAATCGACAGAGGAAAATCAACAACATCCGCTCACTCCTCTTATTTTTTTTTTCTCCATCTAACCTCTCTCACGCACACATAAATCAACCATGTCTATATATTATCAGGCTTTTCTTACTTTGTGCACATGCACAGCATGCATTTGAGTATGTGCATGAGTGAGTGCGTGCATGCTTGTGTGTGTGTGTGTGTGCATGTGAGAGCAAGAGAGAGCGAGAGAGAGAGAGAACGTGCATGCGTGTATCAACATTATTAGTGTTACAGGAAGGAAAAAATTTTCCAGGATAAAGACAAGCAAGTGTATATGCAAATGCATGTGCATGCTTGCCTATATACACACGTGTGTGTGTGTGTGTGTGCGTGTGAGAAGATAAAGTGACGCTACATTATCATAATAGCTAAAAGGTAAAGGGAGACAGGTGGTGGTGGTGGTGATGAGATGGAATAAAGGTCCAGGGCAAGGAAGAAGGATTGAAGGTAGCAAAGCTATAGAATCAATGAAGTCAGGTGTCCATGACATATCAATGGCATGACTGACAGTATCTGCTGTCATTTCACTATCTTCACTTTAGAATAAGAGCAAACAGCGCTCATATAAGAGAGGAAAAGAGAGAGCTAATGTAATGTGTGTGCATGTGTGTGTATATGTGTTTGCATGTGTGTGAGTGGACATATGTATATGCGTGTCTGCACGTGTGTGCAAGTGTGTGTGTATATATGTGTATATGCATGTATAAGCATGTGTGTGTATGTATGTATGCATATATATATAACACTAAATAGCACCAGTATCTTCACACTTCACACCATTAAACTAGGCACCTCATGTTTCAGAGCACCAGACCCTAGAATAAACACACCATAGGGACCTTATCTCTACATCTCCGAGGTGAGGTACTTGTAGCAGCAGCAGCACTAGCAGAAGACAATAACAGCAGCAATTAGCCAGTGTCTATTCTCTCACTCCAGTAAAGAGTGACGTCAAAGAGATTTGCACATCGACATGACACATAAACCACCAACTTCAACACGACCAAAATATGTAGATCAACCTGAAATATCTTCCTATTAATTCCACTTAACCCCTCATACATTTGTGCCAAAATATCTTGTACTCCTGCAGACTTAACAACAATACAAAAACCTTCTGACTTGAAAAAAAGGCTAAATTTTTACAATGTACAGTCTAAATGGGAATAAATTTTTCTGTTTTAGGCACAAAGCCAGCAATTTTCAAGGTACAGAGAGTAGTCGACCTCAAAACTTGACTTGCACTTTGTTATCAATCTTGGAAGGATGAAAGGCAATGTTGACCTTGGAGGAATTTGAACTCAAAATGGAAAGAAATCATGTTTTTTGATATTTTAGCAATTCTGCCAATTTGAAGAGTTCTGATTAAAGACAGAAAGCTAATTTTTAGAGAGAGAGAGAGGGTGGGAGGAAGAAAGAAAAGTGTGTGCATGTGTGTGAGCAACAGAGTTAATACAATAGACAGAGAGGTAATGTAATAGATGTTCTCTGAACACAACAGGCACACAATTGAATTGATCCATAATAAATGGCTAGCGATAATTTTATTAACATATGCTATCTATTAAAAGCAAAAAAAAAAATGACATAATATTGACTGGTGTTATTAATAGTTAGCACCAGGTTGATCCTAATCAAGCAGATCTATGCAGAAATGAGCTCCAACAGTGACAGTCCAGTCTGTTTACAGATAAGTAGAACAACACTAATATATCATTACAATTTTTTTAAAAAAGTGTGGCTTGAGGGAGATTTCGCTGCTATTTCTAATTAGTTGGATAAACATGTAGAGCAGTGGTTCTCAACCTGGGTCCATATAAGATTTTATTTTTGTGGGGTGAGGTCCTTGCAAGCAAAATAGTAAATTGGGGATCCATAATAATATTTTAAAGATCCCTGAAGAAAATTTTGCTTTACATGTACTTATTGTAAGAAACAGCTAATGGAATAGGAGAAAAGGACAAGTATGAAATTTAAAGAGAGCATGTTAGATAGATTGAAAAGAAATCTCTGCATGGTCAATTTTGGAGAGCCACTGAAGATGTATCATCATCATCATCATCATCATCGTTTAACGTTCGCTTTCCATGCTAGCATGGGTTGGACGATTTGACTCCAATCTGATTTGGCAGAGTTTTTACAGCTGGATGCCCTTCCTAACGCCAACCACTCCGAGAGTGTAGTGGGTGCTTTGTGGCACAAAATCCTGGACTTGGCTAAGAAAAAGGGCAATTAAAAAAAGAAACAGAGAGTCTAATTGTAACAGCCAAGGATCAAACGATAAAAGCAAACAACTTGAGGGAAAACGTATATGGGAAGTATGTGTCAGAAAAATGTAGAGTCTGACAAAGTTGGAAGAAGACAGTGACATACATTGTTGCAGAATGTCCCAAGTTGACAAAGGAAGAATATAAGAAATGGAGGCATGACCAAATAATAAAAGTTTTACACTGGAAGCCTTGCCAGAAATGGGGATTTGAAGTTGGAGACACAAAGTGTGAACACTGGGTTGAAAGAGGGCTGGAGACAGAGAATTCTAAGATTATGTGGGACTCTCCTTTTCAAATGGACAAGAAGTTAGAAAATAATAGACCAGACATAACAATAATAGGCAAGGACAAACAAAGTTGTTAATACGTTCAAATTTTGGCACAAGGCCGGCAATTTTGGAAGATGGGGTAAGTCAATTACACTGACCCCAGTGCTTAACTGGCACTTACTTTAGCAAGCCTGAGAGGATGAAAGGCGAAGTTGACTTGGGCAGAATTTGAACTCAGAATGTAAAGACAGATGAAATGGCACTAAGCATTTTGCCCAGTGTGCCAATGAATATGCCAGCTTGCCAACTTAATAATGATGATGATTTCTCTTATTTGGCACAGGAGTATATCAGATGGGGGGGGGGGGGACAATACAAAGGCAGTTTACAGTTTGAGGGGGGTTTACGTAAAAGATGAGAAGAAAGAGAAAAGACAGAGAAATGAGATTAAAGTATATAAAGTATACAAAATATGATGCAGTTCTCTTGATACAGGAGAATTTCCACCTAGAGCTAACCAAGGAACCCCACAGATCCAGTATAGGACATAAGTGATCCCCTAACTGTTGTTCTTCAATCTACAGGTGTGTACTTAGAGCAGGTTCATTCACATTCAGCCTTTTTGCCACAATCAGTCAAGGGCTTCATCACTCCAGAAGAGTCACTGAGAGAAAGAGAGAGAGAGAGAAAGAGCGAGTGAGTGAGAGAGGGCACTTCACTCTTCACCTTCACTTGCCTTTCCAAGTGGAACTTAGGTTTGACCAAGGAGGAAAATGTCTGTCCTCAACACTTTCAGTCTTGTCAACCACATAATGTCACTTGCCACAGTCATTAAACACAGGAACACCAACATGCCTTACCTTGTTAAAGGTAGGCGACCAGGCAATCCTCAGAATGGACTCAGTTTGATAGATTTGTCCAATGTGCAACAACAGCATTTCAACAAGTCAAACATGCTCAGAGCACAAAGTCAGTAATTTTAGGAGAATAGAGACTATTTCAACCCCAGTTCTTAACTGGTACTTTATTTTATTGACTCCTGAAAGGATGAAAGGCATGTTGACCTCAACAGGATTTCAACTTAGAACATAAAGAGCTGTAGAGAACAACACAAGATTTTTCTCTGATACTTAGGATTCTACCAATTCCCTACCCTTGGTTATTTCTAATTTTTTTTGGACAAAACCTGTCACCTTGACTGTCCCATCTGTTGTCCTTCAGTCATGCAATGTGGCCAGCCCTTCTATATTTGTTCTCTTTGATGGTTCCTATGATGTATTGACTCTCATGTGCTGGTGAATCCAGGCAATGGCTTTCTTGTGATGCTGAACATGGATGGAATAGATACTAAGACAATAGACATGGTCAAGAGGCTGACCAAAGATAAGATGGCAAGGTGATTTCATCCACTACCTATGGCCTACATGGGATTGACTAGCCAGAGGCGGACAGGAGCGGAAGGAGTCCAGGGAGGGGTTCCTCTTTCAGGAAGTGATGAAGCCATGGTTGATGTTGAGGTACAAAACCAGAAGTTTTGGAGGAATGGGTCAATTAAATTAAACTTAGTACTGGACTTTTATTTTTTTTTTCTAACTTGGAAGGCTACGGAAATAGGCAAGGGCAAAGATGACTTCTGAGGCATTTGAACTCAGCATATAGAGAATAAAAAGAAAATGCCACAAGGCATTTTATCTGAGGCACTAACAATTCTAATAATGATTTCAAATAACACAGACACAAAGCCACAAATTAAAGAGGAGGGGTGGAGAAGTAAAGTTGATTATATTGATCCCATTCACAACTATTTATAACAACAACAACAATAAATCTTTTCTTTTAGATTTCATTCTTATATTTTTATAAACAAATCCTATCATTTGACTGAATCAAAATATCAGTAGAATAAAAATAAAATAAACAAACAATAGCTATAACAACAACAATCCTGACTACTACTAGCTCCTCTACCACTAAGAACAAAAGCAATTGCTATACTATAATTAGCAGCACAATAATTCCTAAATAAACAATCACTACTACAATGAGCATGACCAACCTCTATGACTCCCTCTGCTGCCCACCCACGACACCCCCACCTCTGCTGTAATAAATACCATAATGATCCTTATCACAAAAACACCCACCACCACCACCTCAACCACCACTGTCATTACCACCATCATCATGATCACTGCAATGAAAACAACTATAACCTACAACCACCAAAACGAATACTATAACAAGCTATCGATGGTGGCAGGGAGTACCTCCACAAAATAACAGCTTAATCTCTTTATTTTAATATTGCCTTTCTTTTCTCACAATACTAGTAAGAAACTCTCAAGAGAGTTGAACAGTTGAGGCCCTTCAGAGAAGAATCACCCTGTTCAGGAGAGGGTTTCAACTTCTTACACTCTAAGGAGGGGGTGCAGTATTCAAGTCACAACTCTTGGGTGCCCTCTTGCTGAAACTTTCTAGCCACTTGAACATTGGAGACCTGTACATTTAAACCACATGGAGATATGATCGAGCTGGAGCACCTCTGCTGCATTTGCTTCAGAATTGTATACTATTATAAACAGTCGGCACAGTATGGCCTAATGGTTAAGAAGATAACATCATAACTATGCCATCTGGGGTTCAATCCCACTGTGTGGCATTTTGGGCAAGAAAGACTCCTTTCTACCAGTCTCAGGCTGACTTCTAGCTTGTGAGTGAGAATGGGTGGATGGACGCTGTATAGATACTTGTCAGATGGATTGTGTCTGTAATTTAAAAGGTAGAGCCTTTCCACAAGCATACTGTGTGTGAAGTGAGTCAACCTAGGAACTGCATTTACGGTGCATATGTTCCTGGAATACACCCAATTTGCCTTAACATTTTAAGAATCAGATTACTATGCGAAATGTAATGCCTATTTATTCGCATTGTTTTCTAAAAATTCATCATCTTCATCATTTAGTATGTTTTCCATGCTAGCATGGATAAGACAGTTTGACTGGGGCTGGTAAGCTGGAGAGCTGCACCAGGATCCAGTCTATTTTGACTTGGTTTCTATGGCTGGATGCCCTTCTTAATGCCAACCACGCCACAGAAAGTACCAGGTTCCAGTCTGTATTGGCTTGGTCTCTATGGCTAGATGCACTTCCTAATGCCAACCGCTCCACAAAGTGTACCAGGCTGCAATCTGTTTCAGCTTGGTTTCTATGGTTGGCTGCCCTTCCTAACGCCAACGCCACCAAGTGTACAGTGTCTTTCACATGTCACCAGCACTGACCACAACTATGATTTCACTTAGCTCAAAGTGTCTTCTCAAGCACAGAAAATCACCAAAGGTCTCAACCACTGGTCATCACCTCTGTGAAACTCAACACCAAAAGATCACACTTCACCACCTTGTCCCACATCTTCTTCCACAGGTCCCTCCACAGTTAGAGATATTTTGAAATAATCGTAGCTTCGATGTGATTGTTTATTTTTAGAATGACATTGCAGGGTAGGTATGAAAGGCCAGACCTCGATAGTTTTAGCATAAAGCAGTTTGAATATTTGGGTCCAATATGGCCAGTTTAAATGCTAAAGGGTCAAATGTCATTAAAATAAAAACCACATTAGATGATGTAGGCACAGGAGTGGCTGTGTGGTAAGTAGCTTGCTTACCAACCACATGGTTCCGGGTTCATTCCCATTGCGTGGCATCTTAGGCAAGTGTCTTCTCCTATAGCCTCGGGACAACCAAAGCCTTGTGAGTGGATTTGGTAGACGGAAACTGAAAGAAACCTGTCGTATATAGGTATTTATATGTATGTGTATATGTTTGTCCCCCCAACATCGCTTGACAACCGATGGCGGTGTGTTTACGTCCCCGTAACTTAGCGGTTTGGCAAAAGAGACTGATGGAATAGGTACTAGGCTTACAAAGAATAAGTTCTGGGGTCGATTTGCTCGACTAAAGGTGGTGCTCCAGCATGGCCGCAGTCAAATGACTGAAACAAGTAAAAGAGAGTATATAGATGCAGTAAAGTGCTTCTAGAAAAGACAGGATGGTTACAAGTATAAAAAGCTTTTTGATTATATATAGGTCAGCAACGGTCAGGGTTGGTCTAGGGTTAAAATGTAACACCAACAACTACTGTAAAACAAACATCTCCATGACAATAACCTCACCGCTCCTACCATGACCAATGCTATCTACAACAGTAATAAGTATCGTATCACCAATATAATTGTCATAAAACCCTACCACCACCACCACTATTACTACAACTACCACCATCATCACTATTAGTACTACTACTACTACTACGATAAGCATTATACTGACCCCCACTACTGTAATAACTCATACTATCGACCACTATGGCTATTCCTCCCATGACCACCAGTACTACTACTACTACTACTACTACTAAAGCCTCAACCACAGCTACTGCAGAGTATACTCTAATGGATACTGCTACTACTACAATAACCCTCATCCTCATAAATACTGACACCACCACAACCATTATAACAACTACAAGGATTGTTATGGTCACTACTACCACAAAAACTATTCTACCACCACCACCACCACCACCACCATCATAACACTTACAACTACTATCATAAGCAACATTATTATTATTATTATGAAAATCACTGCCGCCACCAGCACTACCATTTTCCAGATCAATTTCAAACAAGTCAGACACGGGATTTTTCATTTATTACAAGTGACAGGATTAGTTACAAGACACACACACAGGCACACATGCCTACACCTTGTGTATTAAGACACGGAATACCAGACACACATCCATATACACCTTTATACAAATATACTCTCACATAACACACACACACACTGACCTAGTAATCCACTTTACACAACAACAACAACACAGACACACACACACCAGATGTAAAACAGAGCAGTCACAGTCAGCACATGTCATATGTATACACTAATATAAGCTGTCCCCTTCATTCTACGCTGCCAATGCAGACTCACTTGCACGTGCAGACACCTCGCACAACAGCATACATCATCATCATCATCATCATCACACACACACGCACACATATCACATGCATACACATACTCACAAAGATACAGCAAATACAAATTCACACAACATACACCACACATAATTGCATACACCAGGCAGTACACATTCACCAAACACACACACATGTATCACACACACACACATACATACATACATACATACAAACGTACAGCAAATACAAAGATCAGACAACACATGTGTGTCTGTACAGATTATCATACAAACACACACACACACACACACATCACATGCATACACATACTCACAAACGTACAGCAAACACAAATTCACACAACATACACCAGGTATACACATACATCAAACACATACACATGTATCACACACATACATATACATACAAACATACAGTAAAAATACAAAACTCACACAACATACATGTGTCTGTACAGATCATCATACAAACACACACACACACACGCACACACATACAAACATACACCAAACGCAAATTTACATAACATACACACGTCCTTACACTCACACTACACACATACACCATCCCATGATAACACCCAAATACATATACACGCAAAGATATACACACACAATGCTAATACACAAAACTGCATGCACTCACACAAGCATCACAACACTACACACACACACACACACACACACACAATATAGCACATTACACCGTACGCACAAATGCAGAGCACAGCACACAACTACAGTCACACACCACCACCACCACCACCATCGCCACCACATCACAGTGGCCATCAATCAATCCCAAAGCCATAAATTTATCAAGCAAAGATAAACGCCATTTTTATATGCTCCATAGTGAAACTAGAGTTAGTAGTGGTAGTAGCAGTGGTAGCAATGATGGCAGTGATGATGATGGTGATGATGATGATAGCAGTGATGGTGGTGGCTATAATGATGATGATGGTGGTAGTGATACTGATGATGATTATGGTGTAATGGTTGTGGCGGTGTTGGTGGTATAGTGGCAGCGTTAGCAATTATTTAGTAGAGGTAATTGTTGTTGTAAGTAGTAGTAGTAGTAGCAGTACTAGTAGTTGTAATTTAGTAGTGATGGCTAATGTGGTAGTAAATTTAAGAGGTGGTCATGGTGCTTTCTACGGCATTATTGCTACTGTGATAGTGATTGTAGGTGGTGATGGTGTTGGTGTTGGCTATGGTGATAATAAAAGTAGTGGAGATTACATTGGTAGTGACTGTAAAAGTAGTTAATAATAATATCTGTGGTAGTGATTCTAGAGAAGTGACTATAAGCAGTGTTGTAGTAATTGCCATAGTGATTACAGAGGTCATAGTCGTACTTGGTGGTAGTAGTAATAGTAGCAATTATTGCTTAACTCCTGGAGAAAATCCAAATTGAGCAGGACCTGTAATCAAAGACACAAAAACCGGTGCAGTTTTGGCCATATGGTTAAGAAGCTTGTTTCCCAACCATGTGTTCTTAGGTTCAATCACACTGGGTGGCACCCTGGGCAAACGTCTGGGATTATAGTCCCAGGTTCAAACAAAGCCTTGAGAGTGGATTTGGTAGATGGAAGGGGGTACTATTCAAGAAGAGTGGTCCCGGTGTGCGCACTCGCACTTCCACGCTAGCTAGTCGTGACTAGTTGATCCTACAACAACTATCTAGCGTGAATGCACATATGCACAAAACATGTAAACAAAGTAAATAAAACAGTAAATAATTTTTTTTTGTAGAATCTTCCCCCATCTTAAAACGTCGTAAAAAAATTATTTACTTTGTTTAGAAAAAACGGTAAATTTTCAGATTAACATCCGCACGATTTTCACTAGGGTGTTAGGGTTAGTGTTTTAGGGTCAGGGTTAGGGTTAAGGTTAGGGTTTAGGGTTATGGTTAAGGTCTTAGGGTTAGGGTTAGAGAGATGAATAAGAAGAGCAACAAAAACAACAGAAAAAAAATTGCGAGAGGTCTTTTAGAACTGGGAAAGTACTTACTGGTTAGAGGCTGATGACAATCAGAGCTTCAAGAATGGGAGCACCAAATGCTTGAGGGAAATCACCACCACACAGATATCCTCCCAACGATGTACCACCTGTAAGAAGAAACAATAAAAGTAATAATAATAACAATGATAATAATAATAATAATAATAATAATAATAATAAGAGCACTCAGAGAGCGCAAACCTCTGCCAAGGCAACACCAACGTCCTCTCAACAATTAGCTGGAGATGATTTTTAAAATGAGAATATCTGAAATATACTTGACTGCTTTTACAAAAGAGAATGCTAAAAATGAACCTAACTGCTTTCAAAAATTAAGTTAAAAAACAGGAAAAATAATCCAGAATCCTTGTCCGGTGCCAAATTGATCTCAAAATCTAATCAGTTTGTGCCAATCATGAGGCCAAACAACCCTGGAAGTTTCATCCGAATCCATCCAGCGATTCTTGAGATATCTTGTCCACGGACAAACAAACAAACAAACATGACTGATAACAGTAACTCCGCCTTCGCTAAGGCAGAGGTAATAATCTTGGCATCTTAAGGTTACTTGTTGTAGCCTGATGTTAGGATTTTTTCTTCTCCAACAGTCTAATCTGTTGAGTGTATATAATAATAATAATAATAATAATAATAATAATCATAATAATAATAATAATAATAATGGTTTCAAATTTTGTTACAAGGCCAGCAATTTTGGGGCAGGGAATAAATTGATTAAATCAACCCCAACATTTACCGGTACTTATTTTAGCGATCCCGAAAGGACAACAGTTAAAGTCAACCTCAGCAGAATCTGAACTCAGAACATAAAGATGGACAAAATGTCACTAAAAATTTTGCCTGGCATGCTCTGCCAGCTCACCGCAATAATAATAATAATAATAATAATAACAATAACAATAACAATAACAATAACAATAACAATAATAATAATAATAATAATAATAATGCTGGTTTAAAATTTTGGCACAAGGCCAGCAAATTTGGGGGAGGGGATGAATTCATTAAATCGACACCAGCATTCACCTGGTACTTATTCTATCGACCCTGAAAGGGTGAAAGGCAATGTCAACCTAAACAGAGTTTGAACTCAGAGTGTAAAGATAGACAAAATGCTGCAAAGCAATTTTGCCAGCTGTGCTAACCATTCTGCCAATAACGATAGAGACCATCACCACCATTACCAAGAGCCAACAAAAGAAGCTTCTATATGGTGACTTAATAGGCAAAATAATAGGCAATTCTTTCTCCCAAATCAAACTTTATCATTTAAAAAACACATAGGCGTAGGGGTGGTTGTGTGGTGGGTAGCTTGCTTACCAACCTCATGGTTCCGGGTTCAGTCCCACTGCGTGGCACCTTGGGCAAGTGTCTTCTACTGTAGCCTCGGGCCAACCAAGGCCTTGTGGGTGAATTTGGTAGACAGAAACTGAAAGAAGCCTGTCGTATATATGTATATATATCTATATCTATCTATCTATATATACATATATATACACATATATATGTGTGTGTGTGTGTGTGTGTGTGTGTGTATGTATGTGTGTATGTGTTTGTCCCCCCAACATCGCCTGACAACCGATGCTGGTGTGTTTATGTCCCCATGACTTAGTGGTTCGGCAAAAGGGAGACCGATAGAATAAGTACTAGGCTTCCAAAGAATAAGTCCTGGGATCGATTTGCTCGACTAAAGGCAGTGCTCCAGTATGGCCACGGTCAAAAGACTGAAACAAGTAAAAGAGTAAAAGAGTAAAGAGAGAAGGCAGAGGCCATATGGGATAATAAATCTTAAATAAATGTTTGTAAAACCAACAGGTTGGTCATATCTGGAATGCCAGTGACCATACATTTGTAGAGTCAAGACCAACTTGGGGCTAAAAATATCGAACATCGTCATCATCATAGTCATCACTATCAACAATAACAGCACCATTGGCATCACTGAAATGTAAACAGCAATACAGTAATAATCAATGTTTCTAGCCACCTCTCAATAGAAAAGACATCAAGAACTGTCTCTCCTGTTCTCCCAACACAAAGCATCATCTGACATGTGCAAAAGTTGGGATGCTCCAGCAGAGGCTAACCTACAGGGAATGTGTTTCTAGTTAGACTAGCCTTCACCATTCATCACCGTCAATATCGATATGCTTTTCTTTATCTATTCACAATCACCACCAATACAGACTCGTTATTAAAATCTCCTCCTCGTTATTATCAGTAGTAGCATCAAGAAAAGCAATCAGTGAGAAGCTTAGCGAGAAAATCCCTCCAAGTTGCTAAAATGTGAGATTCAAAGTGTAATGGGTGCAAATTGCCATGGCAGCAGCACTATGGAAGTTACATTATTTCTGGCAAAAAGCAAGAGTTTTCTTTCTCTATTCTGCATTGCTGTTGAAGGTTGAAGGTAAACATGGTCAAGAAAGACAGAAGAGAGAGAGAGAGAGAGAGAGAGAGGGAAAACTGGGGTAAGAGGAATAAAGGAGACAATAACAAAGAGAACAAGAGTGATAAGAAAGAGAAAGAGTGAGAGAGAGAAAGTGAGAGTGAGTGATAGACAGCTACATGTTGTTTGTTGGTAAAGAGATTGAATATAAGACAGCAGGAAGCGTGATGGGAAAAGACAGAATAATGAAAATAAAAAACAAAAGGTGTCAACAATGTGTGATAGAGGAGAGAGTAATGAGAGACAGCGAGTGAGGGATACTAATAAAGATAAGAGAGAGAGAGAGAGAGAGAGCAAAGAATTTCAACAAATGATAGGAGAGAGAGAAAATGCATGATATATAGCGATGGTTCTCAACCATTTTTTCCCTAAGGGCCACTTTGATTCTAGCTTTACTCTACTGGATCCCTATAGCTATTCGGTGTTTAAAAAGAATCATGTTTTTATGATTAAAGTATTGTTAAGAATTATATTGAAAAAATTGTTAAAATATTTTGTATATTGTAGAAGTATAAACCAATTCATTGCAAATAAACTCCAACAGCAAAACCTTATATGAACCTCCAGAGAATCACTGAAAAATAACAGTAAAAAAGGGTCTGAAAACAGACGGCTGTGTGGTAAGTAGCTTGCTTACGAACCACATGGTTCCGGGTTCATTCCCACTGCGTGGTACCTTGGGCAAGTGTCTTCTACTATAGCCTTGGGCTGACCAAAGCCTTGTGAGTGGATTTGGTAGACAGAAACTGAAAGAAGCCTGTCGTATGTGTGTGTGTATGTGTTTGTCCCCCCAACATCACTTGACAACCAATGCTGGTGTGTTTCCGTCCCCATAACTTAGCAGTTCGGCAAAAGAGACCGACAGAATAAGTACTAGGCTTCCAAAGAATAAGTCCCGGGGTCGATTTTCTCGACTAAAAGTGGTGCTCCAGCATGGCCGCAGTCAAATGACTGAAACAAGTAAAAGAGTATATCCCACACAACCCCTGCCAGGATGGAAAACAGATATTAAATAATGATGATGATGATGTCATAAAAGGAAATACATAAACCAACATTTCTATCCACTTGGAATACTCAGCACTGCCAACATATATTGTCACATATCCTAAGCAATGCAGAATTCTCTGCAGCACACACCATCTGATTGCACTTATACCCACATTTCCTCTCAGCCCATTCATGTCCTGTTGATTGTATGCACTAACAATACACATCTAGTGGAACATGTTTGCTTCATTCCTTTCCAGCCTTTGCAAATATTCTGGATTCAATGATTGTGCATATGCATGTAGTGTGTGTGTGTGTGTGTGTGTGTGTTTACCCCTTTAGTATTCAGGTTACTCTATCAAACGCTGTGCTTA
This sequence comes from Octopus bimaculoides, assembly GCF_001194135.2. Lineage (NCBI taxonomy): Eukaryota > Metazoa > Mollusca > Cephalopoda > Octopoda > Octopodidae > Octopus > Octopus bimaculoides. The sequence goes on from NC_068986.1 coordinate 49,660,263, forward strand.
TTCAATTTACATTATTTTGAATTAATAAAGCGTAATAATTATCATAGCTTTCAGATTTTAATGATGTGATTGTTTAGTTATAGAATGACATTGTAGAGTAAGTGTGAGAAGCCAGAACCAGTCAGCTTGAACCTAAAACAGATAGAATATCTGGGCCGGATAAGGCTGGTTTAAATGCTAAAGGGTTAATTCTAATAAACTGTGGGGTCCCTGCTGGAGGTTTCCTTCCTTACAAAGTGTGCCAAGAACCAGTCAACATGCTCCAGAATACTGATGAATAGCAGAAAATTATAAGTAACACATATGGGAGAGAAAAAAAAACAAAACAAACTGGCTGAACTGGCGATCAAACCTATATCACAGAAAGTAATGGTAAGAACCTTTTTGCCAGAAGCTTTACTATTATCGTATGGTACTTTGCTTGTACATTCCACCAAGCAGAGTCCAATTAACAGTGTATGCACAGACAAACACCCATGCATATATACAGTGTGTGTATAGAGTACTAGCAGAGTAACAAATATATAGGAAGTGAATCCAGTCATAGAAGCTATGCCAAAATTGAGACAATAGAATACAATGCAGTGTTATACTTTTATAGTGAATTATTGAAATGTAAGTAAACTTTTGATGAAATATATTTGAAAAAAAAAAAAAAAGTTAGAATAATTACTGTGACTAAAATTCAATTAATTGGCCAATAATTGAAGTGCCTTATTTTCTGGGCCTCCTCAAACTCTATTGTACTTCCCAATCCATGGCAGCATGGAAGATGGATGTCAAATGATGATGAGGATGATGATGAACAGTTCGTGGATTACATCCAAGAAGACTAAAGCTCAAAACGAAATTCAGTTATATATTCTTTTCTTCTTTTATTTGTTTCAGTCATTTGACTACGGCCATGCTGGAGCACTGCCTTTAGTTGAACAAATCGACCCCAGGACTTATTCTTCGTAAGACTAGTACTTATTCATTCTATTGGTCTCTTTTGCCGAACTGCTAGGTTATGGGGATGCAAACATACCAACACCGGTTGTCAAGTGATGGTTGGGGGTGGAGGACAAACACAGACACACAAACATATACATATATATATATATATATGATGGGCTTCTTTCAGTTTCCGTCTTCCAAATCCACTCACAAGGTTTTGGTCAGCCCAAGGTGCCACACAGTGGGACTGAACCCAGAACATTGTGGTTGGTAAGCAAGCTACTTACCACACAGTCACTCCTCCTATACCTACATATATATATATATATATATATATATATATATACACACACACGCACACACACATATATACATACATTTATGCATTTGTTTTGCAAGCTTCCTGATGTGGAAGCATATGTTGAAACAGATATGTGCACAGATATCATTATCATCCGTTATTCATTTAATATCTTTTTCCATGCTAGCATGGCTGGGATGAGAATTGATTTTGAAACAGGATTTTAAAGCTAGATGCTCCCCCTGTTGCCAATCCTCTCACCTACTTTGCAGGCAAGGGTTTTTTTAAAAAATTTCCTGAGTCTTCAAAAGCACAGAACAACCAGTCATAATGTTGATAAAGAACATCGGCGTCAGCACTTGGAGTTAAACAAAATATCAGCTTTCATGTACATTTGCAACAATGCACACACATGCACATGCATGCATGCACGTAAGACAGGTTTAATACAGGCTTTGTCTGCCAAATTCACTCACTAACTATTGAGCAGCTGAGGGCGACAGTAAAAGACACCCAAGGTGCCGACAGAAACGTCAATAAATGAAATTTAATAAAACATGTGTGTGCATGTGCATACGTATGCATACACACATTTGAAATTGGTAATGCAATTACTCATCATGTGACAGACACACAGGTTGGTTCCCATGGAAGGACTAATTCACCTTTCTGTCATTTAGGCCTAAGCTCATAAATTTCTTACACGCACACACACACACACACACAGAAATCCACACCCACTCATGCGCATGCACACACACACACTAAACATGATAACATCCAGGAACTATTGAGGACACAACTCCTTCTTGTCTTTCCTTTTTCATTTCTCCCCTTCCAACAATTTTTCATTAAGTCAGCACATGTTTGTTTACTAGAAATAAATCAATGCATCCTAACAGTTTGTTTGATGAATTCTTCAAATCTTCAACATGTGTGAGTGTCACAGAAAAGCTACAGTAGCTGCTGCCACTGCTGCAGTCAAAATGTGCACACAACTGGTTTTAAACAGGTGATTTTAACATCATCTCTACTACTGCATGGACTTATGCAATTTTTCCTCCTCGTGTGCAAGCATTAGCATATACCTGGTGCCCTTACACAATCCACTCTCGATGGAGAGGCAAGAAGCCATTGAGCTTTTCAATGCTAAGTACTTAAGGGCCAGCCACATAATGGTATGGCAACAATCAATCATAGCAGCAAAGAAAGCCCCACTTATTTAGAAATATCCTTTTCCTTCATATTGTCTTATCCAATATTGTCCTATCTTAACCCACTGTTTTTACCCCTCTCTTTGTGAGTGACTCTCTCTTTCTCCCTCTTTCTTGCTGTAACTTTGCTACTTGTATACATACACACACACACACACACACACACACACACTCACACACTGTGGACAGGTAGGCCCTGTGGAACATTATTTCCTGCAGACTTCAGACTTTTCAAATGTTTCAAAGTGAAAGGAACAGGGAATACAGCCAACAAATTCTTGCCAAACGCTAACTCCCTTGTTCCACAACCATCCCCCCACACGTGTGCACACACACACTACTATTTTCACTTTCATTTACACATTAACATGTGTGTTTGTGAGTGTGTGGTTGTGTACCTTTGTGTGAACATGCACAAGCATTTATCTGAATATAGCCACATGCATGCGTATGTATGTATGTATGTATGTGCATGTATCTGTTTGTGTATATGCCTGTGTCTGTGTATATGTGAGAACACAATGTATGTTTGAGTGTGTGTGTGTGTGTATATATATATATATATATATATATATATATATATATATATATATGCCTGTTTGTGTATGTGAACTTGTGCTTTTGTCTGTGTGCCCATGTGTATGTACAGATGTGCAACTGTGCTTGTGTGTGTGTACATGTGCCTGAGTGCATGCATTATACCAGAAGAATGCGGTTATGTAGGAGTGTGTGTGGAGCAAGCACATGAAGACACCCTGGGGTAGATGAGTTAAACAACAACAAAAGCACCAGCAGCAGTAGCAGTGGCAGCAGCAAGCTGACAAGTTTACAATGGTAAGCAGTTGCCGCCAACCAACGTTATAGAAAGAATCAGCCACGAGTGGACGGTCTGGATCTTTACAATTCACAACTCGGAAGAAGTTGAAGAAGGATGGAATGATAGTAAAGAGGGACAATGGAGAGAAGTCTGAGAGAGAGAGAGAGAGAGAGAGAGAGAAAGAGGAGAGTGGGGGGAGAGGGAGTAGTGTGTTGAAGTCTTCGAGAGAGAAATAAAAAGATAATTGGTAAGTTTGGAAGAAAAGGAAAAAGCAGT
>NC_068986.1:49663866-49667427 GCF_001194135.2 Octopus bimaculoides
GGGGGGGGGGCACATACTGTGATCAGAGCCAGAAATTGAATGAGAGAAAGAGAGAGAGAGAGAGAGAGAGAGAGGAGGCAGTATGCAAATGAAGGTAGAGAGAGAGAAAAGAAATATGCATGCCTGAGAGACGAGAGGTAGATATTGTGATCAAAATCAGAATCAGAAATTGAAGAGAGAGACAGAGAGGGAGAGGGAAGAGGGAGAGATACATAATGGAACGATCAAGATTCTGTTATTCATGGGTTGGACAGTCTGACCAGGGCTGGTAAGCTGGAGAGCTACACCTGACTGCAGTCTGATTTGGCATGGTCTCTATGGCTGGATGCCCTTCCAAACACCAACCACTCCGAGAGTGTAATGGGTGCTTTTACATGCCATCGACACAGGTGCCAGTTGTGTAACACCAGTATCTGCTATGACTATGATTTCACTTAGCTTTATGGGTCTTCTTCTCAAACATGGCATATTGCCAAAGGTCTTGGTCATTTGTCATGGCCTCTGTTAGGTCCAACACTTGAAAGGCACTTTTTACATGCCACTGACATCGGCCACATTGCCTCTGTGAGGGGTTCAATGCTAAAAAAGTGCTTTTTATGTGCCAGTTACGTGACACTAGCATCACACTATGATTTCACTAGGCTTGACAGGTCTTCTCAAGGACGGCATATTGCCAAAGGTCTCAGTCACTAGTCATTGCCTCCATGAGGCCCAATGTTCGAAGATCATATTGTTTTGAACTAATTGTGTATTATCTCATAGCTTCATGGTTTCAATGATGTAATTATATATTTTTAGAATGATGTGAATGATGGTGTGAGAGGCCAGATCTGGCTGGAATATTAAACAAATAGAATATTTTGGTAGGATTTGGCCAAGAAGGAAAAGATCTAAGTCTCCCATGAATGTCAAGGAAAGAATGTTATGAAACACCACAAAGCATTTTGTTTGGCTGTTCTACTAATTCTGTCAATCCATCAATATGCTGACTTGGGAAAAGAAGCTATGCCGTCAATGATGATTACGACGACAATGGTTTTGAAATTCTCAACACCTTTACAGCATAACCAACCAGCTAGCCAACCAACCAAACAACCAACAATTCCGACTCTGGGATAAGGTAGTTTATTTAAGGAAAGATGAAGGGGAGAATGAGTGCGGCAGGAACGTTGGGAGACGGGTGGGGGGTGGGGGTATACAACAGCAGTTGCATTAGGTTTAACATTGTGCTTATCTCAACCCAATCAGTACTTTGGTAATAAACACTCAATATGCATGCTAACACACACATACAAGCGCACGCACACACACACACACACACAACGCATTAAGCACACATACTCAATGCATTAAATACACATGCACAAACACACACCTATACACATACATACATAACACAAGTATGCACCAATCACTCAGTGGTAGTTTTGCTAGTTTATGCCATCTCTTATGACAAAATTCCTGGAATAACCTTTCCACTGAATCTCACAAATCACAGGAAGATTAAGAAGTTCTGTTAAGTGGCTGACACACTGAGACCGACAGCACTATAAAGTATAAGGTAGAAGCGGGCTAAACTGTTTGAGATGTCAGCGGTGGTGGCAGCGCCAGCGGTGACGGGTGGGGTGGGGTGGGGGATAGGAACGCAGTTGTGGCAGGGACGTCAGGCAAGTCAATGTCAACAGGCCTGTCATCATAATTATACTTTATGGAGGCATTTTCTGAAGGTTTTACCGGTGTAACACACATCTGCTGCGCTTTACTTGACCAATCAAACATTTGCATCTGGCTTCGGGAAATAACCAATCAAACTATTGCATCCCCAAGTCTTTTTCTCATTAAGCTACCTTGCCTTCAATGTGTGTGTGTGTGTATATGTGTTTATATATGAGTGTATGCATGTGTATACTTACACACACACATATATACATTTGTATGTGTGTATATATATATATATATATATATATATATACACACACACACATGTATACATGTGTATGTGTGTATATATATATATATGTATATATATATATACTTATATATATAATGTGTGTATATATATATATATATATATACACACACACACGTACACACACATTTTACATGTATATGTTTACATGTATATATACATATGTGTGTGTTTGTGTGTGTGTGTGCGTGCGTGTGCATATATGTGTGTGTTTGTGTAGCTGAACTACATTTTCTCTCCTTTTTTTCTTTACACCTGGCATCAAAACAACGATAGTGCAGGGGGGCATAGAGTGCCAACCAACAAGCTGAAGCAGGCTACAGAGCTAACATTCAAAAGTTCAATACCAGAGAGAGAGACAGAAATTTTATTATCCCTCTTTATTTGTCTCCTACTTCGCCATTAAAACTATGTTCCTGTTGTGCGCATAAGATGCCATAAACAAAACAATGTCAGGTACAGATAAAGAGAAGTACGATTACTAAGCAGAACAATGTATGGGGCTAGATGGTCATGGATCAGGAATTCAAATCAGTTTGGCATTTTGTTACAGAACAAAATGATGATGATGATGATGATGATGATGGTGGTGGTAGACTCTTGTAGTCTGAAAAAAGATGGTTCTGCTATTTTTTGTTGAACGACCTGCATAAATGATTTGTTTATAGTGATCGAATGGATGTGCCGTACATTAGCTCACCCCCTCCATCAAATCGATGCTGCCCGAACTGGTGCCCGGTGTGCCACACATCATGGTGTTGAAGTGATTACAGAGCAGCATGAGGTGAGGTGTTTTGCTTAAGAATGCAACACAACACCTGGTCCAGGAATTGAAACAACAACCTCGTGATTGTGAATGCAACACTAACCACAAGATCACGTGCCCTCAACACACGAAATACATTCTTCTATGTTGCCTCAAAATACAAAGCCATCAAGGATAATAACTGTATCAAAGTGATACAATCTCATATCACAGATGAGGTGAGGGATGTTATTTTTTCAAGTTGGTAGGGGTGTGATTTGAGGAAATTTAGTTGCTATTTCAGCTACGTTGAACAACCACAAATGAAGGTATTGTGAAAGGCCTGGCTGGAAGCCTAACCTCCCAAGTTCTTTTATACGGCTTAGAAAAACTGAGGGACCACTGAAATAAATGTATGAATCTGAGAAGGGGGAATATATTGGATCAAATCATAATTAACTGGTCCTCTTCTATTTTCTTTCACCCAAAGCCAGGAACTTTTCAGCACCCCCTCCCATGTAGGCTCTCTTGTATATTAAGTAGTTATTTATCAACATAAATTTCACAATATTATTGATTGTCATAATGAAATTATGATAAAGATTTAATTCAAACTACAAGGACACACAACACTGCCTGGGAAATAAAGCACTCAGTTATTGGTTAATTAGCTGAATTTGAATCATGCTAATTGTGCATAAAATTATTAGTTCAGTTGCATTGTTTATATTTGTTACAGAAATTTTCTTTTACTTCATACAAGTTTATATTTCAATAGCTCACCATAAAAGGAAAAGGCACTACACACACACACAATATATATATATATATGCATATATATATATAT
>NC_068986.1:49667804-49668788 GCF_001194135.2 Octopus bimaculoides
CTTAACCACTAAGCCATGTTCCTCCTTATATATATATATATATATATATATATATATATATAAGCATACATACATACATCTTTTACTTGTTTTGGTCATTAGACTGTGGCCATGTTGGGGCACTGCCTTGAAGAAGTTTCAGTTGAATGAATCGACCCCAGCACTTGTTCTCTTTTTAAGCCTGGTACTTAGTCTATCACTTCCTTTTCCCAAATCACTGACTTACAGGGGAACAAACACAGACACTAAGACAGGCACATACATACACACACTCAAACAAACATATGTATATACACGACGGGCTTCTTTCAGTTTCTGTCTACCAAATCCACTCACAAGGCTTTGGTCGGCCAAAGGCTATAGTAAAAGACACTTGCCCAAAGTGCCACACAGTGGGACTGAAATCTCAACCATGTAGTTGGGAAGCAAGCTTCGTACTGCATATTCACTGCAATCATTGGAGTGTAGTCATGCTGGAGCACTGCCCAAAGGGGTTTTTTCAGGTGAGGAAATTTTAGTCTAATACTGCTCAATTGGCCTGCTTTTAGACTAAACACAACGTTACAGGGATGTAAACAAACCCATATTGGTTGTCAAGTGGTGCAAAGCAAATATAAATATACATGCACGCACACACAATTACACTCTGGGCTCCTGCATAATTCGCATCTACCAAATTTACGATTAGTCAAATCTAAGCTATAGTGTGCATGTGTGTGTGTGTGCGTATGTGAGTACCCAAGTCTAGACATGGAGTGACTGTTGTATGAGACTACCACCATCCTACAAGTGAGGTGGTTTGTTTCTGAGTAGCTGTGTGGTAAGTAGCTTGCTTACCAACCACATGGTTCTGGGTTCTGTCCCACTGCATGGCACCTTGGGCAAGTGTCTTCTACTATAGCCTCGAGCCAACCAAAGCCTTGCAAGTGGATTTGGTAGACGGAAACTGAAAGAAGCCCATTGTATATATGTGTGTATATATAT
>NC_068986.1:49668929-49669655 GCF_001194135.2 Octopus bimaculoides
GTGAGGTGGTTTGTTTCTGAGTAGCTGTGTGGTAAGTAGCTTGCTTACCAACCACATGGTTCTGGGTTCTGTCCCACTGCATGGCACCTTGGGCAAGTGTCTTCTACTATAGCCTCGAGCCAACCAAAGCCTTGCAAGTGGATTTGGTAGACGGAAACTGAAAGAAGCCCATTGTATATATGTGTATATATATATATATATATATGTATGTGTGTGTGTGTGTGTGTGTATTTGTGTGCCTGTGCTTGACAACCAATGCTGGTGTGTTTACGTCCCCGTAACTTAGCGGTTCGGCAAAAAGAGCCTGATAGAATAAGTACTAGGCTTACAAAGAATAAGCCCTGGGGTTGATTTGCTCGACTAAAGGTGGTGCTCCAGCATGGCCGCAGTCAAAAATAACTGAAACAAGTAAAGAGTATTAGTGAAAATGTTTGACCATAGGAAAATATTACCTTAGCCTAGAGTCAGACAGGAACTGATGGCAGGAAGTGGGGCATGTGGCCACAGAAAATAAAACCCTCAACATATTTTGTTCGATCCATGCAAGCATGGAAAAGCGGACATTAAACAAAGATGATGACAATGATGACTGGTCAGTAACTTATAAAACATAGTTTCTTCTTCTCTATCACATCCACCATTTTCAAGACCCTCCTTGCAGAGGTCTTTAAAAAACAATATGGGCACTGTCCTTCTGACTAAACCACAAAAAAAAAAAAAAAAAAA
>NC_068986.1:49671254-49674809 GCF_001194135.2 Octopus bimaculoides
TGTGTGTGTGTGTGTGTGTGTGTGTGTTTGTGTGCCTGTGTTTGTCCCCCCAACATCGCTTGACAACCGATGCTGGTGTGTTTTCGTCCCCGTAACTTAGCGGTTTGGCAAAAGAGACCAATAGAATAAGTACTAGGTTTACAAAGAATAAGTCCTGGGGTCGATTTGCTTGACCAAAGGCGGTGCTCCAGCATGGCCACAGTCAAATGACTAAAACAAGTAAAAGAGTAAAAGAGCCCTGCTTACAAACATGTTTTCAAAACATGCATTAGAGTGAGGATTCTCAACCATTTTTTATCTATGAACCCCTTTGATTGTTATTTTATTCTGGTGAACCACCATAGCTATTCAAAGTTTAAAAACTATTTTAATAGAAACCACTTTCAAAATTCCTGTTTTGTTTTTCATTCATTAACTTAGGTTGAACTATGTAAAATGTTAGAGATGGAAACCTGGTTGTTCCTTGAGATATATACCAATACATAAATCTAAAGCAAAATTTTTTCAGGTTCTCTTAAAAAAATACTACGGTGGATCCCTAATTTACTTTGTTGCATGGACCCCACAATATTTTAAATGGATCCTCAGTGGCTACATGGACCCTGGTTGAGAACCACTGCATTAGAAGGTCATTTTCTTTTGGCCTGAAAACTGAATATTCTGGCTTTTGAACATTATTTCTTAATCATTTGATAACACAAATATGTGTGCAAATATTTGTAAGTTGATGGTTTCAAAGTAGTTGTGTACAAAATGCTCTCAAGTTCTCTTGCACTAGTGAATGTCTTGTGAAGGAATTTGATAACTGGAAACTGCAGGAAGCTGTTAGCATAGGTATATGTGCGCGTGTGTGTATGTGTGTGTACCTCTGTCTGTCTGTCTATCTATCTATCTATCTGTGTGTGTATGTGCATGAATCAAGAAAAAGATACAGACATACATACATGTACACACACACACACATAAATTACATTGAATGAATAAGAAAAGAGAATTCAATCATGTTCTAGAGCAGGGGTTTTCAAACTGTGGTCTGCAGACCACAGGGGGTCCGTAGACAGCAAATACCTTTTATGGGCAATTTGATTTTATATATGTTTTTTAATCGAAATCTTTTAATTGACAATAAACCTATTTTGTTAAATACTGTTAAATAAATAAATGTAAAAATATATGTTATTTTAAGCAAATATTTTTGTATAAATTTCATAAGCGTTTATAAGGTAAAGCCTGAAATATAAAGGGGTCCGCAAGTCAAAAAGTTTGAAAACCCCTGTTCTAGAGGACATGGTTTGTTGAAAGTAAATGTTTGTATTGTGGCTCAAGTTTCACATCAGTGAGGTGTGTGTGTGTATGTGCATGTATGCATGTATGAATATGGATATTCCACACTTGTTACCAATTGAGTCAAACAGTGATGATACTGACATTCCTAGACAAGTACCATGACTATTTTCACTTTCTGTTTTCAAAGACCTTTGGAATAAAAAAAAAAAGGTCCTTTACATGGAAACAGTAAAAAGGTTAGCTACAAGAAGAGCTGCCTCAAACAGAATTCTATCTAAATCTATGCTAGCATGGAAAAAAAAAAGACATTAAATGAAGAAATGAAGATCTTAGAATCCCCTCAATCTCAAAGAAATTATGACAAGGCTGCTGCTAGTATTGCTGCTATTTAACCCTAGGCCAGTTCTGAATGTACAGACCAAGCTATGGCAAAAGAAGTTGTTGGCCAAAGTGTAATTTACAGAATCTTTATTCTAGTAGTAGGTTTCTTGCATCTGTTGTTGGAAAAGTGTTTCATTCCTTACATACTCTCTTTACTCCTTACTTGTTTCAGTCATTTGACTGTGGCCATGCTGGAGCACCACCTTTAGTCGAACAAATCGAGCCCAGTACTTATTCCATCGGTCTCTTTTGCCGAACCGCTAGGTTACGGGGGACGTAAGCACACCACCATCGGTTGTCAAGTGATGCTGGGGGGACAAACACAGACACACAAACATAAACACACACATACATATATATATATATATATATATATATATATACGACGGGCTTCTTTCAGTTTCCGTCTACCAAATCCACTCACAAGGCTTTGGTTGGCCCGAGGCTATAGTAGAAGACACTTGCCCAAGGTGCCATGCAGTGGGAATGAACCTGGAACCATGTGGTTGGTAAGCAAGTTACTTATTTCTTTTTTTTATTTCTTTACTGCCCACAAGGGGCTAGACATAGAGGGGACAAACAAGGACAGACAAAGGCATTAAGTTGACTATATCGACTCCAGTGCGCAACTGGTACTTATTTAAACGACCCCGAAAGGATGAAAGGCAAAGTCGACCTCGGCGGAATTTGAACTCATAACGTAAAGATAGAAGAAATACTGCTAAGCATTTCTCCCGGCTACTTGCCACACAACCACTCCTGTGCCTATACATACGTTTTAGAATATTTTTAGAGAACACTACTTCATTGATGAAGTAATTTTTGCTAGTAAAGCCTCTTAACCTTTAGAACTCAGATTTCTCTGTCAAATGTAATGCTTATTTATTATCGTTTTGAATTAATCTCGTATTATCTCATAGCTTTGAGATTTTGATGATGTGACTATTTTTTAGAATGGCATTGTAAGGCAAGTGTAAGAAGTTAGATCTAGCTTATTTAAACATAAAACAGGTGGAATATTTAAGCCAGATATGGTCAGTTTGAATGCTAAGGAGTTAAGCAGGTGTTGATGCTTTTAGTGGAGTCCACTCTTGTGCAAAGCATTCAGGTCAGATTTTTGGTTTAACCATTTAGCATCTAAGTTGGCCATAACAGGCAAAAATATTTTATGTGTTTTATGTTGAAACCAGCCAGATCTAACATCTCACACCTATCTTACGTCATTCTAAAAATAAATAATCACATCACCAAAATCTCAAAGCTATAGGATAATGCGTTGATTAATTCAAAATAATGTGAATAAATAAGCTTTACATTTGACAAAAAAATCTGAATGCTAAAGGGCTATGGATAGCTTGTTCCCTCCCTCTACACAAAAGTCTTGAAGAGGTTCTGGAAGGCCATGAACACTGCCTGCCCACCAGAATTACAAAGAAAAGAAAAAACAAGAAAGAAAAAAAAAAAACATAAAAGTTTTCTCTCAAGAGCTTGAGATAATTTCAGAGCTTATGGTAATGGCGGTGGTGAAGTTTTAGATAAAACAACAAGAATTTCTGACATGCCCAGCTTCTGACATCAGTGAGAGACAATATCCAAGAAAGTGTGTTACAAAGTGATGAAACAGCTCGAAACAGGAAATGAAGCCCAGGCCAGTGACAGTGTTCGGAGAGCGGTGACCCCTACTTTATCACACCAACAACAACCTCAACAACAACAACAACAACAACAAAATACCTAAACAAACTACAACCACAGAGCTTACACTTGTTGAGATTGAACTAACATCTTGCAAGAAACAGACAATAAATATATGTGTGTGAGAGTATATATATATGTATGAATATATATATATATATATATATATATATATATATATATATATATATA
>NC_068986.1:49676807-49679102 GCF_001194135.2 Octopus bimaculoides
GTGTACCCTTAACGTAGTTCTCGGGGATATTCAGAGGGACACAGTGTGACGAGGCTGACCCTTTGAATTACAGGCACAACAGAAACAGGAAGTAAGAGTGAGAGAAAGTTGTGGTGAAAGAGTACAGTAGGATTCGCTACCATCCCCTGCCGGAGCCTCGTGGAGCTTTTAGGTGTTTTCGCTCAATAAACACTCACAACGCACAGTATGGGAATCGAAACCGCGATCCTATGACCGCGAGTCCGCTGCCCTAACCACTGGGTCATTGCGCCTCCACTAGGTTCGGCAAAAGAAACTGATAGAAAAAGTACTGGGTTTTGAAAGAATAAGTCCTGGGGTCAATTTGTCCAACTGAAAACCCTTCAAGGCGGTGCTCTGGATGACTGAAACAAGTAAAAGAATAAAAAGAGAAAAGGATGATGGTGACAGTGCAGGAGGTGGAGGAAGAAGGGTGGATGTATGGATATATATATATATTATATACCAGTGAAATGATAGGAAAGTAAAGTGGAGGTGCATGCATGGCTTAGTGGTTAAGGGTATTGGACTCATGATTGTAAGAAGGTGGTTTCAATTCCTGGACCAAGCGATGCATTGTGCCAGCAGTAATTACTCAGGGTAGGCAGTTGGTGACCTTTATAGAACAAAACACACAAAAAATAAATGAAACACAAGGAAACGATTGAGTTGAAGGCAGATTTACTTTTGCCTTTATAGCATGTAAAGAAAACGGTGTTGTAGGAGTGTATACAGCATGTGTACTACAGCAGTACTATGCATCGCTTAAATACTAAGATTGAAAAGCAGGGGCGAATTATACATACCTAATAATCTACAAAAATATAAAATATTTTGTATTTTATGCATAGTAATCAGAGTAACCTTCATAGTTATATTGAACTAAGTGCATATTTTGCCATAAAAGGAGAATGTTGTTATCGATCTATTTTATTCAAGGTAGGCACTGCCTACCTTGCCTACCTGGGTTGCACGTCCCTGCATTGTGCTCTCAAGCAAACCACTTAATTCCACGTTGCTCCAGTTCACTCAGCTGCCAACAATGAATAGCCTTGTGACCTCAGTGGAATCTGAGCCTAGAATGTGAAAAGCCAGAAGATATACCCACTAAACATTTTGTCCAACATGGTTACAATACTACCACCTTGCTGCCATAATAATAATAATAATAATAATAATAATAATAATAATAATAATAATAATAATAATAATAATAATAATTAATAATAATAAAAAAACTTTCAACTAAAGACACAAAGCCAGCAATTTTGGGAAAAGAGGTTAAGTCAACTACTACTGCTAAGCATCTTGACCAGTGTGCTAACAATTCTGCCAGCTATAGCCACCTTAACAATCACAATGACGGCAGCAGCAGCAACAACTTCAAATTTTGGCACAAGGTCAGCAATTTTGGGGGAGGGAATAAGACAATTACATTGACCCCAGTGTTCAACTGGTGCTAATTTTATGACCATAGGTGCACCTTCGAGGTTCCCCTCTGGGGTACAAGTCTGGACGGAAAGTCAACTCACTGACAAACATACAACCTAGGGTTGTTTTTATGGAAGACCAGCAGTTGCCCATGCATACCAGCCTCCCCTCTCTATGCCACCGATGTTGTCCAAGAGAAAGGCAAATGCCAATACAGCTTGACACCAATGAAGTACCAGTTGCGTACTGGAGTCGATCTAATCAACTGGACACCAATGATGTTGCAACTCATTTCTACAGCTGAATGAACTGGAGCAACATGAAATAAAGTGTCTTGCTCAAGAACACAACACGCAGCCCAGTCTGGGAATCAAACTCACAACCTCACAATTGTAAGATCGACACTCTAATCACTGAGCCATGTCTTCACTAATTTTATTACAATGATATTCTCTTTTACTCTTTTACTTGTTTCAGTCATTTGACTGTGGCCATGATGGAGCACCGCCTTTAGTCAAGCAAATCGACCTCAGGACTTATTCTTTGTAAGCCTGGTACTTATTCTATCGGTTTCTTTCGCCGAACTGCTAAGTTACGAGGACGTAAACACACCAGCATCGGTTGTCAAGCGATGTTGGGGGGACAAACATAGACACACAAACAAAAAAGGTAACATCTGAAATTTAGTGCAAATGGTAGTTTAGCAATATGGCAGAAGGGTGGTGTGGTAAGGGAAGGCGAAACAACAAGGGGAAAAAGGTGAAGGAAAAAGGGTATGGAGGAAGCGAGAGGTAAATACCACGACAATCACCATCACCATCATGGTTTTCAGTCACTACCATTCTC
>NC_068986.1:49681826-49682947 GCF_001194135.2 Octopus bimaculoides
ATATACACATATATATGACAGGCTTCTTTTAGTTTCCGTCTACCAAATCCACTCACAAGGCTTTGGTCGGCCCGAGGCTAGAGTAGAAGACACTTGCCCAAGGTGCCACGCAGTGGGACTGAACCCGAAACCATGTGGTTGGTAAGCAAGCTACTTACCACACAGCCACTCCTGCGCCTATAGTAATAATAATAATAATAGTAATAATAATAATAGTAATAATAATAATAATAATAATAATAATAATAATAGTAGTGAGCAAAGACACACAAACAAAAAAGGTAACATCTGAAATTTAGTGCAAATGGTAGTTTAGCAATATGGCAGAAGGGTGGTGTGGTAAGGGAAGGCGAAACAACAAGGGGAAAAAGGTGAAGGAAAAAGGGTATGGAGGAAGCGAGAGGTAAATACCACGACAATCACCATCACCATCATGGTTTTCAGTCACTACCATTCTCATCACCACCAATAATCCCAATTCATTATTGTTTCTTTCCTTCTCTTTCTCCTCCTCCTCCTCCTCCTCTTCATCATAATAAACACTGCCTTCATATATTTTCACTCCCACATCACAGCAAATCACTCTCACTATTACAAACATAATTTTCGTCATCGTCATCACCATCATCACGAACACGATGCCATTCTTTACATCATCGTAGTTGTCACTAATTTCCTTTGTATTTATCCTCGTCCACCACCACCACCACCGTCACCATTTCTTCATCATCATCATCATCATCGTCGTCGTCGTCGTCGACAGCCACGTCATTATTAGAGTCACCATACCACCATTTCTTCCTTCTCACATCATCATCATTGACGTCCATGCTGTTATCATTGTTGCAGCCATTGTTATCCTCACCATTACCCGCTTCCATTGATATCACCATTTTTATGATGAGCATGCATCATCATCATCGCCATAATCATTGAAAAGAAATAAAAACAATGGCACCACAATCAACAACGACAACTACATTACCATTTCTCATTGTCTGTTCTTTTCCTTTACATACACGCATATGCAAGTAAAACACATCGATATACATATACATACACACATGTACATATATGTATATTTATATATATATATATATATATATATATATATATATATA
>NC_068986.1:49684919-49685699 GCF_001194135.2 Octopus bimaculoides
AGATAGCAGGAGGAGGAGGAGGAGAAGAAGAGTAGGAAGAAGAAGGAGAAAGTACATGACAATGTAAGAGGATGTTGGGAAGGAGGTGGGTGTGTCGGAAGACGTAGGGGAGAGAGGAGAGAGAGAAAGAAAGAAAGAGTGAGAGAGAGAGAGAGAGAGAGAGAGAGAGAGAGGGATGATTGACAAGGAAGAAAGAGAGGAACAAAGGGACAATGTGAGAGTAAAGCCTGGAAACAAAGGAACAGGTGAGTATAACAATAATGATGACAGAGAGGAGGAGGAGGAGGAGGAGGAGGCACAGCAAAGAGTGATGATGGTGGTGAGGATAACAAAAGGACCTAATAAGTCAAATTGCCTTGATTGATTACTGTCAGGGAGATGAACCTCCATCTGCAAGTTGTTCACAGGTGGGTGGAAGGGTGGTGTTCTGAGGTAGTGGGTTTTGGTGGCAAGGGTGTGGACAACGGGGGCAGGTATGTCTGATGGAGCGATTGGAATCTATTGGGGAAAGTGGTGGTGCTGAGAATACAAGCGTATGGTGATGCGTGTGTGTGTGTGTGTGTGGGGGGGGTGCAATTGGTTGATAGATAGACATGTTGATTAATAGTTAGATCCATTGACAGATATATAGCCAGACATTAAAATGGGTAGATAGACAGATAGATGATTGGTTATATAGACAGACAGACAAATAGGTAGATGATTGGTTGTATAGACAGAGAGACAGACAGAGAGATAGGTAGATAAGTAAATATATATATATATATATATATATATATA
>NC_068986.1:49686540-49689927 GCF_001194135.2 Octopus bimaculoides
GCGTGGTTGGATGGAAAGACATGAAATGTAAATGTCTAATATATAAGAAACAGAAAAGATGGGGGTAAAGACAAAAGAGGGGTAGGGGAGCGAGGAGGCAGGAGCGAAGGAGAATAAATAGAAATTCTTCTCATCATTATTATTTATAACAAACAAACAAAGATATAGACAGTAAAACAGCGACAGTAATTGTTGTTGTTGGAGTAAAGGGGGGGGGGAAAGAGCTGCATTTGTTAAATGACCAAGGCTGCTAGTTTCGGAACGAGCGATATGAAACAAAAAAAAAAAAAATAATAAAAAAAAGAGAGAGAGAAAAGGGGGAAAAAAGGAAGATAAAGACAGTTATCACTGCTATGATACATCATCATCATTATTATTGTTATTATTATTATCATTATTATTATTATCGCTAAGTCTGTTGTTTTTGATATTAGTGATATCTGTCTTAGAGATGGTGGCAGGAACAGCGATGGCGGGGCGACATGACAACAGCAATTGTCAAGTCAGGGATTGATCTTAACAACACACTAAGATATAACATACATACATACATATAACAAGCATATACATATCTATCTATACACACACACACACATATATATATATATATATTATATACTAACACACACATGAAATACAGGAAACAGGGTAGGGCTTACAGTGGCATTCCAGCACACACACACACACACAACAAAAACAGTGAAAAAAAAAACAACCATACCAAAGAAAGGGAGAAAAATAAGCAAGAAGCACAACAACAATAACAGCAACAACAACAACAATGATGACAAACAGGAGCAGGATAATCTATAATTCATTGAGGTGATGTCAAATGGTAAGTATGTTGACTCAGGGTCACCTGCAGGTAGCTATTTACATATTAATGAATGCATCAAGGGACATAAGAAATTCCACATCTGTGTGGTCCTTTTTTTTTTATTATTGTTGTTGTTGTTGTAACATCTACTCTGAATCTATTAGTTTTATTTTTTGGTTTGTTGCTTTCATGTGTACATATTTAAGAATACATACACACATATGTAACAATATATATATATATATATATATATATGATACACGTATATATGTAAATAAATATATACACACATACAAGAGAAATGAGACAAATGTTTGTATATTTACATCATGTAAATTTATTGTATATATATCTGTACTGTGCAATATAGACACAGGCTCTAATATATACATACATAGATATACATGTATGCATGTATATATGCATAACATATATGTATATATAGATATATATATGTGCGTGTGTATGTATATGCATATACATATATGTATGTATACATACGTGAATGTGTGCATATATATGTGCAAACACACACACACACACATATATATATATATAGTTACATACAATCACAGATATTCCCCGAAGCATGAATACTATATTTTCTGCAAAATTATATGTGAGCCATGAAGTAATACTGTAAAATTTTTAGTTCTTTCTCCAACCAAGAGCCAAATTTTAATTCATTGAGAATTTATTATCAATATCATCTTAAGAACCACCACCTACCAGAATTATCCTAAAGCAAAAGAATGGGCTCACTTGAATTATTTTTCTTGTCTCCTGTGTTTTTTAGCCCCCCCCCCCCTTTATGTAAATTACTAAAACTGTTCAGAACTCATTTTGTTACTTGCAAAAATTCTTAGTCTACTGGAATGATTGAGTAGGTTTGAAAAAAAAAAACAATGCTTTGCTGATGAGGTTTAATAAGATGGGTACTAGATGTGGCAAATATGGCGAAAGGCTCAGGAAGTCCTCATTCAAGTTAAGAAGCATTTCAATGGGATCTCCAAGTCCTGTCTGCTATCATATACATACTTCATGTAACATGAAATTGAACATTTATTTGATTTGATAGGAATAAAAAGGATTCTCAAAGTTTCCATTTTCATGATGAGTGAAAACGCTTGTAGTCAGAGCCTTGCTTTGCAACCTCATGGTTTTAGGTTCAGTCCTACTATGCAGCACTTTAAGCAAGTATTTTCTAGTATAGCTCTGAACTGAATAATGCCCAGTGAGTGAATTTGGTAGATGGAAACTGTATGGAAGCCCATCATATGTGTGTGTGATTGTGTGAGTGCATGTTTGCTCCTCCACTACACAACAAGTGGTGTTGGTTTGTTTACATTCCTGTGAGTTGGCAGCTTGGCAAAAGAGACTGACAAATAACTACCAGGCTTAAAGAGTTAAGTACTAGGATCAATGTATTCAATTCGGCCCTTTTGGACAGTGGTCCACTGGCTTAAAGAAGGAAAAAATAATAGAAATACAGGCATGGCTGTGAGGTAACAAACTTGCTTCCCAACCACATAGTTTTGGGATCAGTCCCACTGTAGAGCACCTTGGGCAAGTGTCTCCTGCTACAGCCTCAGGTCAACCAAAGCCTTGTGAGTGCATTTAATAGACAGAAACTGAAAGAAGCTCATCGTATATATATATATATATATATATATATATATATATTTGTGTTTGTGTCTGTGTTTTCCCCCACCACTACCACCATCACCTGATAACTAATGCTGGTGTGTTTAGATCTCTGTAACTTAGCAGTTTGGCAAAAATGACTAATAGAATAAGTATTAGGCTTACAAAGAATAAGTCCTGGTCTCGATTTGTTTGACTAAAACACCAACGTGGCGACAGTCAAATGACCGAAGCAGGTAAAAAAAATAAAAGATATCAAGAATTTACATTTGTGTCCTTTCTGAAGATGGTAAGACTTCATGGTTACTATTTCCAGCTTGTTAACTTATCAGGCTCCTTCTAAATTCTATTGTTTACTTTGTACACAGTCTAATTGATTATTTATATAATTGGAAACAGCTATATGCAGACTCTTGTGGTACATTCACAGGAATTAGAGAGCTGCCTGGAGCATAAACCAAGACACTCTAAAGAGTAAGAATTTAGTCATGTCTAACCTAGCAGTATGTGGTATGTCCATATTTTGAAAATACCTCATGGAGGGATTGCCATGCCATGCATAGTTACGGGTAGCCCTTTGGCAAGGCATAGCACCCATTCAGCCACCCTGCCAGAAATATGGCAGGATCATGGGACTGGAGCATGGTGGGTTGAGAAGAGATAGTGGAAGAGCTCATCTAAGCTAATAGTGCTTCTTACATTGATGCTGAGTGGAGGAATCCTAGAAATCAACAGTCAGGGTCACGAAGTTCTCTCAAGGGACTAACTGCAATGCATCAATAGGGGTGGCATCCATGATTGTGTAATCAACAAATGAAAGATTCATTATAATTTAGGTTCCCAAATCAAATTCATAATAATGGAATTGGATGGCGACAGAGAATCATGGGAAGGCATGAAAGCAGCAAGGAAAAAAAAAAAAAAAA
>NC_068986.1:49690163-49692001 GCF_001194135.2 Octopus bimaculoides
GGTGGCGAACCCTGCTGTACTCTTTCACCACAACTTTCTCTCACTCTTACTTCCTGTATCTGTTGTGCCTGTGATTCAAAGGGTCAGTCTTGTCACACTGTGTCACGCTGAATATCCCCGAGAACTATGTTAAGGGTACACGTGTCTGTGGAGTGCTCAGCCACTTGCACGTTAATTTCACGAGTAGGCTGTTCCGTTGATCGGATCAACTGGAACCCTCGACGTCGTAAGCGACGGAGTGCCAACAACGATCTCTTTGTTTACAGATTTTGACAATAGGATTTCTTATTTTTAGCATGACTTTAATAGAGCAGGTTTGAGAGGCTGGATCTGGCCAGTTTGAACATACAACAGATAGAATACGGCCAGTCTAAATGCCAAAGGGTTAAAGACACTGAACTCTAACTTGAACAATTCTTCTAAGGTACAGGCAATAGTGATATAGTCTAGCTTCAGTTAAAAATATTTAATTTCTAATTTAAAATTTCCTCTAGGGTACAGGCATAGTCTAATATAGGGGAGCACTGATAGGAGACGACCAAAAGCAATGGGAAGAAGGGAGAAGTATATTGCAATGAAACAGCCACTTGTAGTTGCACAACCTGAAACAGCAGCCAAATCTCTCGAGTCACACATTACAACCATCTTTTAAAAAACAAAGAACACATTGACAATATAACCCTTGAAGTAAATATACAAGGATGGTCGTGGTTGGAATGCATTGAACATCATTATCATCATCATCATCGTCCGCTTTCCATGCTAGCATGGGTTGGACGATTTAACTGAGGACTGGTGAAACCAGATGGCGACACCAGGCACCAATCTGATTTGGCAGAGTTTCTACAGCTGGATTCCCTTCCTAACGCCAACCACTCCGAGAGTGTAGTGGGTGCTTTTACGTGCCACCGGCACAAGGGCCAGTCAGACAGGTACTGGCGACGGCATCTGCCTAATCAATGCTAACTCAGAACTAAAAAACGGCAACAGGATTATCACCACAATTATTGACAACAGCAGGTCAATAAGAGAGCCTCTATATAGTTGGCAGACCTGGTAGAAATAGTAGCCAAATCGCTCTCAAATAACATCATACTATTGTAAAGAAAGAAGGACACATTATATAATGTATGGTCATTGCTGAAATGTTTTTGAACAGGGATCACTTGGGGCTAAATACCATCACTAATAACAACAACAACAACAACACCAACAACTAACAGTGCAAACCGCTTTCTCTTGTGCTTCAAGTGTGATTTCCAAGTCTAAATGGCAATTCCAAAATGCCAAGAGTGTGGAATGAAACTTTCAAGAGAAATTCAAATGTGTGTGTGTGTGTATGTATGTGAAAGTGGAGGAGAGGAGGGGGCGTGTGTGTGTGTGCATAACACAAGTAATCAGAAGATGACCCCCCACCTACCACACTCCAAAAGAATGTGTATATAAAGAGGGTAAAAAAAGACAGAGAAGCACACACACATACAGTTATATATGTATGTACGCATACGCACATGCATACATAAGCATGCCAGAACACACATACATACACACACACACACATCAATATGCCAGCACACAAATACACTAACACACACACACACACATACAGCTGAAAATAGGTTCAATTATGCAAAAATTCCTTGCTACCACCTTCCAGGACAAAAATAGAAAATAATGTGGGGGGGGGGGTTCTTTTTTGTGTAAAATTTTGTTGTTGTTGTTGCTGCTGCTGTTGTAGCACTAGACATTTTTGTTGATGTTATCAATATCTCACTAAGAGAGAGAGAGAGAGAGCATCAGTGTCAACACCACCATGAATGTGTGTGTGTGAGAGAGAG
>NC_068986.1:49692848-49695991 GCF_001194135.2 Octopus bimaculoides
AATTGGGCCATACCATAAATAGTTATACATACATACATATATATATATATATATATATATATATATATATAAGTAGTTGTATACCGCCAACTTAACGTGACAGTCTCAATAAGGAAATATACTACATATATGTATGTATGTATGCATACGCACATGCATACATAGGTATGCTAGAACACACATACATACACACACATCAATATGTCAGCACACAAATAGTTCATTTTTAATCTAAAATATACTCTCCTTCATTTTCTACAATGCTCTTCCATCTATCTGGTAGACTTGCAAGGCCGCTCTTCCATATTTCACTTGTCCATGATGAAAAATTCTTCTCCAGTACTATTCTGACCTCGTCTAAAGAATTCATATTTTTTGTGTCCAAGTGATTTCGAAGACTGCGGAGTAAATGATGATCAGATGGAGCAACGTCTGGCGAATATAGTGGGTGGGGCATTGTTTCCCATTCATACTGCTCCAGCCTTTGGAATGTCAACCTCGCTGTACGTGACTAAGCATGATCTTCATGGAAGAACACCTTTCCTGTTGAAACCAAACATGGTCGTTATCCTTCTAGTGCTGACTTAAGCCACTCAAGCTGCTCACAGTAGATCTCCTTTGTTATCATTTCGTTTGGGTTTAAAAGTTCCAAGTGGACTAAACCTTTCATATCCCACCAAATAGATAACACCTTATGTGGGTGTTTCTCCTTTCCCTACACACTGTTTTCAACACTTGACATTTTTATAGAGAACCCACTTTTTGTCAACAGTCACTATTTGGTTGAAAAAAGGTTCATTCATTGTTTTAATGTCTACTTTTCCAAAATTCATTGAGGTGGATTTTCTATGGCTGGATGTCTTTCCCATTGCCAACGTTCACTTAATAATGATGCTGATGATAATAATAATAACAATAATAATAGAGTGCCCAGTAGAACTGTTACAAAAGGTTTGCCTCCTTGGCATGGCCAGAATAATCAGAAAAGTATCAGATGGCAGAAAAGAACCGATAGCATAGTACCATAGGCTGCAGGTAGCAAGCCCGCTACACATGCAAGACTCCAGGAGTTCTAATGAAACTCGTGATAAAAAGAAAATAATAATCCTTGTTACTAAAGGCACAAGGCCTGAAATTTTGGGGTAGGGGCTAGTCAATTATATTCACCCCAGTATTTAACTGGTACTTTGCCTTTCGTCCTTTCGCGGTTGATAAACTAAGTCAACCTTGGCAGAATTTGAACTCAGAAAATCAAGTTGGATGAAAAGCTGTCAAGCGTTTTGCCTGGCATGGTAATGATTCTGTGAGTTCACTACCTTAAAAATAATAAAAACAACAAAAGCCTATTTACCCATTACATGTTTCAGTCACTAGGCTGTGGCCATGCTAGGGCACCGCCTTAAAGAATTTTAGTTGCATGAACTGACCCCAGTACTTTATTTTTTTAAGCCTGGTACATTTAGGCTAAATTGCTAAGTTATGTGGATGTAAACATACCAACACTGGTTTTCAAACAGTGGTGGGAGTCAAACACAAACTGAAAGACACACACACACACACACATACAATGGGATTCTTTTAGTTTCCAATTACTAAATCCACTCACAAGGCTTTGTTCAGCCCAGAGCTGTAGTAGGTGACACTTGCCCACCGTGTTATGCAGCGGGACTGAACCTGGAAGCATCTGGTTGGGAAGCAAACTTCTTACCAAACACAGCCCAGCATAAGTTCTTTGAATAATAAGCACAGTCCAATCAATAAGTTTCCACATAGTTTCCATCCACCCAGTTTTACTCCCAGGGCTAGGATCAACTGAGAACTGCAGCAGATGATATGATACTTGCCCCAGGTGAATCAAAGTGGGATTGAACACAAGACCTAATTGATTGTGAAGCAAACTCTTTACCCACAGAGCCATTTTGAGAGACATGAATACAGGGACACACACACACACACACACAAAGCATACACATAAGAGTACTTCTATGTTTTACCATCCTTTCTTCATACTGTCTCTCATTGTTTGTGTTTGTTTTGATGTTGTTGTTGTTGTTGGTATGGTTCAACCATAACATCCAGGGCAGAAAGAAAAATATGAATACAACTACAATAACAAAACAACAAGAACAATAACACTAACAATGGTAATTGTTTTCCGATCGACAATTCCTTTCTGAACTTAGTTTGTTCAATGATCAAAGACAAATATACAAACAAAAAAAACATAATAATAATGATAGTAGTAGTAGTAGTAGTAGTAGTAGTAGTAGTAGTAAATAATAATAATAATAATAATAGGAACGAAAGATGAACTGAATATGAGATGAAGATAGGGGACTGAAAAAGACAAACTAGAACATGAAAAAAAGAGAAAAAGTGCAGAAAGAAAGAACAGAAGAAGAATAACAAAAGAAACACGAACAACTTTAAAACACTTGAAAGACATTCAGAAGGATGTGTAGAATCATTCACAATTACGCAGGTTTTGGTACCCCACCCCCTCACCCCTAGGTACTCAAAGCAGCAACGCAACCGGCAAGGCCAAATCCCATAACATCAGCAAATGCAAGTGGACATGGCTGTGTGGAAGATTAGTTCACTTAACAATGAAGTTTTTCTGGGTTCAATCTTACACCAAGTTACCTTGGGTTAATCTTATAGCATTTAAACTAGCCATATCCAGTCTAAATATTCTATCTGTTTTGTGTTCAAACGAGCTAGATCTGGCTTCTCACACCTATGCTACAATGTCATTCTAAAAAATATACAATCACTTCATCAAAATCTCAGAGTCACAAGATGATAAATGATTAATTCAAAATGGTATGGATAAATAGGGATTACATTTCACAAGGTAACCTGAGCGCTAAAGAGTTATGTAAGTTGTGTGAGTGAAATTTGGTAGAAGGAAACAGTATGAAAGAAATACCCATCATATAGGCGCAGGAGTGGCTGTGTGGTAAGTAGCTTGCTTACCAACCACATGGTTCCCGGTTCAGTCCCACTGCGTGGCACCTTGGGCAAATGTCTTCTACTATAGCCTCGGGCCAACCAAAGCCTTGTGAGTGGATTTGGTAGACAGAAACTAAAAGAAGTCCGTCGTATATATGTATATGTATGTATATATATATATATATATATAT
>NC_068986.1:49696195-49697179 GCF_001194135.2 Octopus bimaculoides
TGTGTCAGTGTTCCCCCCCCACCAAACATTGCTTGACAACCAATGCAGGTGTGTTTATGTCCCCGTAACTTAGTGGTTCGGCAAAAGAGACCGATAGAATAAGTACTAGGCTTACAAAGAATAAGTCCTGGGGTCAATTTGCTTGACTAAAGACGGTGCTCCAGCATGGCCGCAGTCAAAATGACTGAAGCAAGTAAAAGAGAGATATATGTATGTAAGCATGGGCAAGGCCAGTCAGCTGGTCAGAAACCAAATTCTCTCACCTTAAATAAAAAGGAAGGCAGGAATGGTTCTGGTTGGAGTGTCTTTAATCATAGGCACCTGAGTCAGGGCTAAACTACCAACTATTTTTAGCTTTCATCATTTCTTTGTTTCGGTCATTTGACTGTGGCTATCCTGGGGAACTGCCATGAAGGGTTTAGTCAAACAAATCAACATTCTATCAGTCTCTTTTGCTGAACTGCTAAGTTACGAAGATGTAAATAAATCAACACTGATTGTCCAACTGGAGGTGGAGCACAAATGAAACACACCTACATAAATACACTCATAAGGCTTTGGTTAGCCTGGGCCTAAAGTAGCATGACATTTGTACAAAGTGCCATGCAGTAGGACTGAACCCAGACCCATGTGGTTGAGAAACAACCTTCTTACCATACAGCCACGCCTACACCTATCTTTACTGATGTTTCAAATCCAGACACCACAGCACCAACACAACCACAACCATCAATTTGTATCCATTATTCACTTCTCATACCACTTATACAACACCACCACAGCCACCACCACCATATAATATACCCCCCACCCAGGCAATCACTGATCATACCATCAGATCTTCAGCAGCCATCCATCTATCATTCACAGCTGAAGTTGTCACAGATGAAAGCACAGCACTGAGAAATGGGGAGGAGTAGCATAGGCAGACATGTGACCAGACAGATTGGTACCAATGGATAGAAGGATGGATGGATGGATGGA
>NC_068986.1:49698108-49700231 GCF_001194135.2 Octopus bimaculoides
AGTGGCGGACAAAAAACACGACAGGAAAACAAACAGAAAAGAAAACAAGACAAGAAAACAAAAGGAGAAGGCTGTGCGGCCAGACGTGAAAAGTTATGTGTATATGAACGCTGTGAGGCACGAACTGAAAGTGGGGACAAAGTAAGTTCGCGTGTTTGCTCCGTGAGGTGCAAGAGTGGCTGTGTGGTAAGAAGCTTGCTTCTCAATCAGTCCCACTGCATGGCACCTTGGGCAAGTGTCTTCTACTATACCCTCAGGCCAACCAAAGCCTTGTGAGTGGATTTGGTAGATGCTAACTGAAAGAAGCTCATTATATACATTCTTTTATTTGTTTCAGTCATTTGACTGTGGCCATGCTGCAGCACCACCATCTGTCGAAGAAAGTGACCCCAGGACTTATTCTTTGTAAGCCTACTACTTACACTGTCAGTCTCTTTGCCGAACCGCTAAGTGATGGGGACGTAAACACACCAGCATCGGTTGTTAAGTGATGGTGGGGGGACAAACACAGACACACACACACACACACATATATATATATATATATGTATATATATATATATATATATATATATACGATGGGCTTCTTTCAGTTTCCGTCTACCAAATCCACTCACAAGGCTTTAGTCAGCCCAAGGCTATAGTAGAAGACACTTACTTACCCATGGTGCAATGCAGTGGGACTGAACCCGGAACCATGTGGTTGGTAAGCAAGCTACTTACTACACAGCCACTATATAATCATCATCATCATTTAACATGGTGGTATATACATGTGTGTATGCGTGTGTGCTTATGTCTGTGTTTGGTCCCCCTACCATCACTTGACAACACACAAATACACTCACAAGACTTTGGTCAGCCAGGGCCTAGGGTAGAAGACACTTGCCCAAGGTGCCGTGCAGTGACTGCACCCAGAACCGTATATATATATATATATATATATGTATGTATGTATGTATAGGTGCAAGAATGGCAGTGTAGTAAGAAGCTTGCTTCCCAACCACATGGTTATGGGTTTAGCCTCAGGCCAATCAAAGCCTTGTGAGTGGATTTGGTAGATGGAATCTGAAAGAAGCCTGTTGAATACACAAGTATGTGTTTGTGTTTGTGTGTACCTTTGTTTGGACAAGTCATGCAAGCAATATTTGTTTCCACTGTCTGTGAAAGACATGTCAGGCCATGGGAAATATTACCTTGCTAGGAAGCAGATAAGAGTTGGCAATGGAATGGGTATCTGGCCATAGAAAATCTGTTCCTCAAATTCTACTTGACCAATTTAAGTATAGAAAAGTGGAAGCTAAATGATGGTAATTAGAACAAGGTTTTTGCTATCAAGAAATGAATATTTGGAATGAATGCTTGAAAATGTCACAAAATGATATAAACATGCAACAAAATTTAATGAAGAAAAACTTTGCAATGACTATCATTTCCATATTCGCAGTACCACTTTCAAAAAGGATATTACCTAAATGAACTGATGTATGGATAGAGACAGAAATATCTCTAGTGGCAGAATTGAGTGACCGTCAAAGGGAGGAGGAGATAATTGGAAGAAATAATGGATAGGAATGTGTTGCTATTATGACAGGATTACAAATAATTTTGAACTGAACTGAAACACCTAAAATGTGCATAGATCCAAAAAGATGATATAGACACATTCGGTATAAAACGATGAATAATAATATATATGATTTTATGGACGTATATTTTGGAACTTTTGCATAAATTAGGCACAAACTGACATATATTCACAGATAAGTGTGTGTGTGTGTGTGTGTGTGTGTGTGTGTGTGAGCATGAGTGTACAGTTAGACATATGAAAACATGTACATAATTACTATACAGTCACAAGTTCAGACAGTGAAATAGAGATGTACATACAGAAAAAAAACATACACACATGAACAGACTTATGCAAGGGCAAGAGACAACTGCATGCACACACTGAAACAAAGGCAGAACACACACAGCTACAGCTACACATATGCATGCACAAACACAGCTACATACACAAATAAAGCTATATGTCTATCTATACACACACATATATACACACACATATATATACACACACACACACACACATATATATACACACACACACACACACACAT
>NC_068986.1:49700967-49710430 GCF_001194135.2 Octopus bimaculoides
ATAGAGAGAAAGACAGACATACAGACCAACAGTCAGTCAGTCTCATCAAAGTAATAGCTGTGAAGAGATGGTGTAGGGGGATGGAAGTGGGGGGGGGGGGTTGTCCCTTTTGTGTTTGAAAGATTCTGAGCCAGAGAAAGAAAAAAAAAGAAGAGATAAGGGGAGAGAGATGCATAGGGAGAGAGAGAGATAGGTGGATGTATGGATGTGTGAGTGTACTGGTAAGATGAAAAGACAGAGAAGAGTGTCAGGAGAGGAAGATGGTTACATTGAGAGAGAGAGAGAGAGAGAGAGAGAGAGAAAGAGAGAGAGAGAGAGAGAGAGAGACAAACAGATAGATAGATAGATAGATAGACAGACATACAGACAGATAGACAGATACATACATACATACATAAAAAGTAGAGGGTAAAGAGTTGCAGAAACAAACACATATATATATATATATATATATATACACACATACATACATACAGAGAGAGGGGGAGGGGGAAGAGAGACTCCCATGCACATGTATGTGCATGTAAGTATAGTAAGTATATATGCGCGCACACACACACACACACACACACACACACACATATATATATATCAGAAAGAGACACACATAGGGAGGCTATGTGTGTGTGTGAGGGAAAGAGAGAGAGATAGGGAGATAAATGCAGATACATAGACTGATAGACAGAAGGGACAAAGGAAATATTAAGAGACATGACATGAAATTTAGAGAGGGATACCTACAGGTGGGTGGGTCTGAGAGTGGATTGATGGATAGACAGAGATGGGCAGATATATATAGAGATAGATTAAGAGACAGATAAACTAATACACACACACACACACACATTTATATATGAATGTATTTATGTGTGTGTGTGTGGAGAGAGAATGAGCCACACACATACAAATATATAGTAATGGCAAGATAAGAGGCAGATAGCAAGGGAAGTGGTGGGGTGGAAGACACAGGAGATGGCGAAGTTCCAAATGATAAGCTCCAAACTGAAGTAGCTCAGTGTTGATTGGTCATGTGACGTGACAGTTACTTCCATTAAAGAGTGATGATGATGATGATGATGTTCTTGATTGTGCTGCAGCTGCTGATGATGATGATGACTCCAATGATGGTGTCAGTTTTGATGATGGTTCAATTTTGATGATAATGAAAAGGGTTATAAATTCTAAGCTAGCAAGTTGGGGTGGCATGGACGGAGAAACTCCTGTGATAATGATGATGATGATGATGATGATGATGATGGTGATGATGATGATGATGACAACCACGAAGATGACCCCCCCCCCGATAGTGGTGATGGGGAAGATGATAGCAACAAGGAATGACAATAAAACACAAAAAAACGAGAGTTTAAAGAGCTGGGGTATATGGGATTTGACAACATAGACTGTTACATGGTACCAAGTACAAAGCAAATAATGTGAGAGAGGGGGAAGCAGGAGGAGAAGTGTGAGAGTGATAAAAAGAGAGAGGGTGAGCGGGAGGAGGAGAGTGAGAGTGAGTGAGTGAGTGAGTGTATGCACACATGAGTGCTAAAGTGACAGCTTGGAAAGCATGTGTTTGCGTGCATGAATATGTTTGTGTAGTGCAAATAAATGCGGGGTTTGTGTGTGTGTGTGTGAATGTGTAGGCATAGGAGTGGCTGTGTGGTAAGTAGCTTGCTTACCAACCACATGGTTCCGGGCTCAGTCCCACTGCGTGGCACCTTGGGCAAGTGTCTTCTACTATAGCCTCAGGCCGACCAAAGCCTTGTGAGTGGATTTGGCAGACGGAAACTGAAAGAAGCCGTCGTATATATGTATATGTATATATATGTGTGTATTTGTGTGTCTGTGTTTGTCCCCGCAACATCGCTTGACAACCGATGCTGGTGTGTTTATGTCCCCGTAACTTAGCGGTTCGGCTAAAGAGACCGATAGAATAAGTACTAGGCTCACAAAGAATAAGTCCTGGGGTCGATTAGCTCGACTAAAAAGGCGGTGCTCCAGCATGGCCACAGTCAAATGACTGAAACAAGTAAAAGAGTAAAAGAGTAAAGAGAGAGTGTATAGAGGCATGCCTAGATTGTCTCTATGTTCTATCGCATCTCAGACAACCAGGACTGAATACACTGCCAAACCTAGGATTGGAACTAGTGAATGAGCAACCGCATCGTCCCACCAATAGATCATGTTATAAATAAATAAACTGAAGTTTCAATGCCTCAACAAACCATTCTCATGTACGAGAGGTCCCTATTGGGAGGCTACAGCCAGTGATTTTTCTCCATGGATTAAAAAACAAAGTGTGTATACACAATAAAGTCATCATCATCGTCATCATCCTTCAACATCCTCTTTTCAATGATATCACTCAGCTTCAATTGCTCAAAAGACTACAGAATAAGTTTTGCATCAATTCTATAATTTCTCATTACACAAATAATAATAATAATTATTATTATTATTTCTTTGTTGGGGAAGCAGGGTAGTCAATTACAGCGACCCCAGAATTTCACCAGTACTTAATTAATCGACCCTGAAAGGATGAAAAACAAGATCGACTTTGGCGAAATTTGAACTCAGAATGTAGCAGCAGACAAAATACTGCTAAGCATATTTGCCCGGCATGCTAATGATTCTACCAGCTTGCCGCCTTAATAATAACCATAATGATAATTAGTTTCAAATTTTTTGCAATTTGGGGATGGAGTAAGTCAATTATGTTGATCCCAGTACTCAACTGGTACTTATTTCATCAACCTCGAAAAAATGAAAGGCAATATCAAACCTGACAACATTTGAACTTGGAACATAACGACGGACAAAATGCCACTAAAAATTTTGCTTGGTATGCTGACCATTCTGCCACCTCACTACCTTAGATATAATAACAATAATAATAATTATTATTATTTCAAATTTTTGCCACAAGGGCAGCTTTGGGGAGGTGGGGATGAGTTGATTACGTCGGTCCACCAGTGTGTCACTGGTACCTAGTTTATCAACCTCAAAAGGATGAAAGAAAAGGTCAACCACGGCGGAATTAGAACTGAGAACATAGCGAGGGACAAAATACCACTAAGAATTTCATCCAGCGTGCTAACAATTCTGCCAGCACGCTGCTTTAATAATGATGATAATAATAATAATAATAATAATCCTTTCTATTATAGGCACAAGGCCTGAAATTTGGGGGAGGGAGTAAGTCGATTACATCGACCCCAGTACGCAACTGGTACTTATTTTTGGTGGAATTTGAACTGAAAATGTAAAAACAGAAACTGCCACAAAGGATTTTGCATGGTGTACTAACAATACTGTCAGCTTGTTGCCTTCTCAGTAATAATAATAATAATGATCAGATTGGAGCCTGGTGCAGCCTTCTAGCTTGCCAGTCCTCAGTCAAATCGTCCAACCCATGCTAGCATGGAGAGCGGACGTTAAACGATGATGATGAATAATGATGATGATGAATAATGATGATGATGATGATGATGGTAATGAAAGACCTGCTACAGTACACTGCTAATGCAGAAGGATTTACCAACAATGGAGTTGTGAGTCCAGAAACTTCAGTGGCTACTATGCCAGAAGTATGGATACAAGGTAACAGGTGCTTGGTACCAACACACACTGGAAAATGTAATGTACAAAAATGGGATGGTAAAGATTCTCTGGGACTTTAACTTCCAGACAGACAAGATGTTAGAGAACCAGAGGCTGGATATAGTAACCTTTAGGAGGAACAAACAAAAATGCTTAATAAATCAATGTGGCAGCGCCAGAAGAGATCAACATATTATCAAAAAAAAAAGGTTGATAAATATAGTGATCCAAGAATTAAGATTGCTAAGATGTAGCAGCTGCAAGAGAAAAGCAGAAGGATTGTTCCTGTTGTTATTGGAACATTGGGTTCTTTACCACCCAACCTGAAGAAACACCTGGAAACTTTAGAAAATTACTCTACAATCTTGGTGTACTGCAAAAATCAGCTTTACTTGGAACTGCATGCATACTGCCTGTCTGAGGTCCTTGTTGTGACTTGACAGACAGTAGAAATCCCTAGATTCACACAATATCTTCAATCTACAACATCACAATATTGAATACTGTATGACATCTTTTAATAATGATGCAAACCATTTTACCAAAGTACATTATTATGCATAAAATACGTTATTTTAAGATAGTGTTCTTTGGTAAAACAGTTTTATTACTATTATCGTTAAGCTGGCAGAGTCATTAATACCTGAGACAAAAATTGCTTGGCATTACAGTTCAAATTCTGCCAAAGCCAAGATGGCATTTTAACCTTTTGTGGTCGATGAGTTGAGCACGGGGCTGGGAGGTGGGGGAACTGTCTTACAGAGTGGACTGATACTTTTCATGTGGCACCAGCATCAGCACCAGTGATGTCTGTTGAGGCATGGTCTTTATGGCTGCATACTTTTCCTAATGCCAAAGTGAGTTGGGTGCTTTTTAACATAGCACCAGTACAGGCAAGGTCTGCTTTGGCATAGTTTTTACAGCTGGATGCCTTTCCAAATGCCAACCACTTTACAGTGTGAACTGGATGCTCTTTTATGTGGCACCAGCAAGTCACCAAGTAACTTGCAAGACAAAGATTCTTTGAGAAGAGAGGAGTATTGGAAAAGGGTGGCTTGGTGCCAAGGAATGAAAGATAAGGGTATGACACGGGACAGAAACAGATGTCTTGCTGTAGATGAAGTAGATGGTTACTCTAGTTAGAGAGCAATCAGGAACAAGAGAAGGTGAGGGCGGAAGGGAGTGAGAGTAAGAAAGAGTGAGGGTTGTGAAATTAGTATACTACATCTTCTACTCATCGATCTATAGTATAAATGACTCTGACCTTTCTATTTGTAATTAGAGACTAATAAAGTATTTCTTATACCTATTGAAACACACAGCCTAATCTGAATTCTCAACACTAAGTTTTCAGTATTTGTTTAAAGCTTTTGAAACTGCCTTTGGTAATATGATACACACTTCTTGTTTCAAGACATGTAAAACCTTCCAGCAACATTTCATCTTAATTTCTCTTCCAAACACCAGCTCAAAAATAACTAAGATATTTTACTAAATTTTCAAATTAACTGAAACAAAACTGGATGTCTTTAAACAGAAATATGGTAACAAAAGGATCAAAGGCTATAGATGCACTGTGTCATTTTTGATCAAAGGTGCTCCAGACAACCTTCTCTTTGGCATTATATATCTATGACTACAATCTCCAGCATGTTCCACCTTCTTTTCATATCAATAGAGTGTAATTTAAGGAATATTTTGGCTGTTATTTTTTGCAGCTTAAGTGATCATAGACAGGCTTCCTTGTTGACAAGTATACACCATCATGGTGTCCCAAACTTGACTATTTTTCCCTTCTTTTCTGCATTGCTATCCAACATGTCTTTCCTCCCTTTTGTGACAAAAGGGAGTAATTTAAGAAATGTTTGACTGTTATTTCTTGCAGGTCAAGTTCTGCTGACATTTTGAAGCCTTTGAGGGAGAACATTCAGTAAAAGTGACCAGTTCTGTGGAGCATGAAGAATCGGATTCTTCTCCAGGCTCTCCTCACACCTAAGTTTCTCACCAAAAGCTTTCTCATCCGCCCTATTCGCCAAATGTAGCACCGGCAGGCTTCTGTCTCTTTCCCAAGATGAAAATGCAGTGCAAAGGTCACTATTTTAAAACCATTATTGAGATCTAGAGCTTATTGCAAGGTCCTCAACTCACTTACAGAAAATGAGCTCCAGGCCGAATTCTAAAAGTGGTAAGAACACTGGGACAGGTGTATTGCTGCACAAAGTGGGTTTTTCAAAGGGGACAGTGTTAAAACTTAGGTAAATAAGTCATTTTTTATTAAACATAACTAGTTCTGGAACATTTTGATACCATCTAGTATGTATCTCTCTAACCACACAGCCATGCATATACCCACATGATCACCGAATTCCAAGAAACCAAAACTATGACAGCTTACTTCAGTAGTGCCAGCCTTTGGAACTAGTGTTGGTGGTAGTAGCTGTAGTGGTTATTGTGCTGAAAATAGCAATTGCGTTAGTTGAGATGCAGGAGTGATTCACATTGAACCTTTTCCCTAAGAATTCTTGAAGCCCATAACAGAATAATGCCTCCCATGCACACACGCAACAAACTTCTGATGACCCACTGCCTAACCATTTTCATCCATCAGCTAATGAATCCATTTTTCAAATTTATCTTGTATTATTTTTCTTGCTTTTTTTTGGTGGGGGGGCATTTTTAGTCACTGAGTCTGAGATATAAGGTGGCAACAATTCCCAGAAATTCTTTCCCTCCAAGAAATATGGAAGGAAAGACAATAGAGAAGAGAGAGACAGACAGACAAAGAAAGAAAGAGAGAGAGAGAGAGAGAGAGAGAGAGAGAGAGAAAGAGGATGGAGTGAAAGGGAGGTGCTTTGAACTACAGTTAGATGTAGACAAAAATGGAGGGTCGAGAAATTTAGCTTAGAGCTTCATTGCAACCTTAACAACATAAATAATGTAACAAATATAGAGAAAAAAAATACTAAAAAAAAAAAGAAAGAAAGAGGGGAAAAAAACAATATAAATCAGAAGCCAATAGATCAATAAAATATATTCATAAGAAATTATAGCAATCATCATCATCACCATCAACTACAAACTAAAGAGGAGATAGGAAAAAAATATATATATAATAAGCAGGCTTGCTGTTTTAGTGTTTTAAGAGAGAATAAATAAGAGTTGAGATGAGAAATGTCCAAGTGTGAGCAGCAGCAGCGGCAACAACAGCAGCAGAGACAGCAACAATAATAACAACAACAAAATCAATAGAAACTGATGACAGTTTAACAAGCAGAAATGGACGAGCCCTTCACAAACAATTACTTTCAAACTAGACAATTGATTTCCATCGATAACAGCAAAAGTCAGCGGTGTGTGCAGAAATGCATGGCAAAAGGTTATTATTTTCTAATTACATTATAACCGTTCATTCAAATTTATTGGTAATCATACCGAGATTAACAAACACAGACGGCGACGTTGACAACAACAATGACAACAACAACGATGACGACGTAAGGAATAACGACAAGCAACTACAACATCAACGAAGATATTTCAACTGGAGGGTTTCGTTGTGTTACTGAGAAAAGATGTTGAACTAATGAACAGATAGTGATGATGAGGAGGATGATAATTGCAATGATGGTAAATGATTGTTGTTATAATTATTATTACTAATAATGCGAGCTGCAGACAAAAATGAAGTACAAGTTTGATTACCCGCAGAGTTCAAATCTCACACAAGTCAACAATGTTGTTGTTGTTGTTATTATTAAGGCTGCAAGCTGGCAGAATCATTAGCACACCGGCTGAAATGTTTAGTGGTATTTCGTCTGTCTTCACGTTCTGTGTTCGAATTCTGCCAAAGTTGATTTTGCCCTTCATCCTTTCGGGGTCAATGAAATAAGTACCAGTTGTGCACTGGGGTTGATGCATTCAACCATCACCCCTTTCACAAATTCTAGGCCCTGTGCCTATAGTAGAAAGGATTATCATTATTATTATTGAGCGTGGCCATTGATCGTTACCAACGTCAGCTTCCTGGCACTTGTGCCAGTGGCACGTGAAAAGACATTCGAGCGAGATCGTTGCCAGTGCTGATGGACTGGCTCCTGTGCAGGTAAAATACACCATTTTAAGCGTGGCCGTCACCAGTACGCACCTGACTGGCCCTCGTGCAGGTGGCACACAAAAGCACCCACTACACTCTCTGAGTGGTTGGCGTTAGGAAGGGCATCCAGCTGTAGAAACTCTGCTAAATCAGATTGGAGCCTGGTGTCGCCTCTTGGTCCACCAGTCCTCAGTCAAATCGTCCAACCCATACTAGCATGGAAAGCGGACATTAAACGACGACGATGATGATGATGATGATGATGATGATGATTACTACAGCAGCAAATTGGCAGAATCGTTAGCAGGTTGGGCAAAATGCTAATCAGTATTTCCATCTTCACATTCTGAGTTCAAATTCCACCAAAGTCAACTTTGGCTTTCATCCTTTTGGAGTCAATAAATTAAGTACCAGTAAAAAACTGAGGTCAATGTAATCAACTAGTACCTTCCCCGAAAAAATTGCTAGCCTTCTGCCTAATTACTATTATCATTATTACCATGAAGGTGGGGGAGCTGGCAGAATCATTATCACACTAGGCAAAATGCTTAGCGGCATTTCGTCCATCTTTGCGTTTTAAGTTCAAATTCTGCTGAGGTCAACTTTACATTCCATCCTTTTGGGAGCAATTGAATGAGTACCAGCTGAACACCAGAGTTGATGTAATCAACTTGTTCCCTCCCTGAAATTTTTGATTTTGTGGAAAAATTTAAAACCATTATTATTATTGTTGTTGTTGTTGTTGAGTGAGAGAGCAGCATATGCCAATCAAAGTGACACTGGGGTAAAGTATACGAAACCCAGTATACCCCATTATAACTAGCCATCTGATAGGGGTACACCAGGCACATGAAGCGCAACCAGATGTGCACTACATGGTGACCTTATATCAAGATAAACAGCGCATGACCTTGCCGGTGGGACCCACTTAGGATTTTCGGTTCAATTAGCCAATCCCACTCAAAAGGTCCCTTATTATTATTATTATTATTATTATTATTGTTATTATGATTATTGTTATTAAGGTGGAAAGCTGGCACAATCATTAGCATGCCAAGCAAAATGCTTTATTCTTTTACTTGTTTCAGCCATTTGACAGTGGCCCTGCTGGAGCACTGCCTTTAGTTGAACAAACCTACTACAGGACTTATTCTTAGTAAGCCTAGTACTTATTATATCAGTCTCTTTTTGCTGAACTGCTAAGTTACGGGGACGTAAACACACCAACAGGGGTTGTTAAGCAATGGTAGGGGGACATACACAGACACAAATATATACATGTATATACATGACGGGCTTCTTTCAGTTTCCATCAACCAAATGTACTCACAAGGCTTTGGTCGGCCCGAGGCTATAGTAGAAGACACTTGCCCAAGGTGCCACGCAGTGGGACTGAACCCAGAACCATATGGTTGGGAAGCAAGCTTCTTACCTCACTGCCATTCCTGTACTTATAATGATGAGAATGATGATGATTATTATTATTATTATTATTATTATAATAAAAAAAAAATGACCAGAGAAAAGTAGACTCTAGAGTAAGAATTAGGACACAGAAAAAAAGAAAAGAAAAACCTTGCAAATTACGGAACAGAATGAATGAACTGTGACAGAATAAAAACAACAACAACATCCCACAACAAAAATCTAAAATGCAAAACCCTAATAGATATCAAATGTTTAATGAGATACGATATTATATATATGCATACATATAATAAAGACACACACACACACACACATACATATATATATATACATATATAT
>NC_068986.1:49710831-49712669 GCF_001194135.2 Octopus bimaculoides
TAGAGGAGAAGGAGGAATGAATATGGAGAAAGAAAAGAAAGAGGAAAGAATGAAAATGAGAGAAAAAAAAAATTATAATAAAGATTCCTTTAGTGCCACAAAGGCGACAAGAAGCAAATCTAAGTAGGTATACATGTGTGTGTGTATGTATAATGTGTGTGCGTGTTTGTATGTGAATATATATATATATATATATATATATATATATATAATTCATATAATTATAAATTATATATATATATACATATATAATTTATATAACTATAAATTAATGTGTGTATGCACAAGAATGTGGTCTGTATCTATGTGCGTATATATTATAATTATGTATACATATATGTGTGTGGATATATGTGTACAACATACATACATACACATTAGCTATAGAAAACAGTGCCCATATGAATGTACAGATCATACATCACCATTGTAGTATTTGCATATAGACAGAAATGATCAGGCGGTGTGTGTGTGTGTGTGTATACATACATAAACACACATGCATCAGTAGGTAGATATGTTCGTCCATGCATAAATCTACAGTTGTCTGTCCTCCTACATTTATATAGGTTAAATATGAGCTATTAAATTAAATGTAGAAAACATAATTACAGAGCTCAATAGGAACTTCTGTATGTATATGTGTGTATATGTATCTGTATTTGTGTATATCTATATCTATGCAAGTTCATAGATATGAGTGTAAGTATATGTGCACATATGTAGGTATATCTGTATTCGTATATCACTCACACAAACACACACATACACGTATGTGTATATGTATTTGGGCACAGGTGTGGCTGTGTGGTTATAAAGTTTGCTTCCCAACCACAGGCTTTCAGGTTCAGTCACAGCACATGGCACCTTGTGCATGTGTTCTCTAATATAGCATTGGGCCAACCCAAAGCTTTGTGAGTGGATTCGTTAGGCAGAAAAGCCTGCCATACACACACACCTACCACACACCCACATATACACACACACTTATCACACGCACACACACACATGCAGGTGGGTGTGTGTATGCATTTGTCAGCTAGTCTTGTAATATTTGTAAACAAGTTTCACTGTCATACAAGCAGTGTCATTTATTTCCAATCAGCTGTGAAAACATCCTTTAACGGGGAACTTTTACCTCCCTTGGAAATAGGCAAGGGTTTCTAACAAGAAAAGTATCCAATCGGCTGTAGAAAATCTGCATCAGTGACTTTTGTCTAACCCATGCAGGCATGGAAATGTGGATATTAGAATGGTGCTGCTGCTGCTGCTATATGAGTGTTTGGAAAACAAGTGTTAGGATAAATTTTATGTTTATTCAACAAACCTTACATGTATTTCATTAACAATAATATCTGTTGTATAAGAAAAGAAATCATAAACAGATTACAACATCAAATTACCAGAGATTGCATAACAAAAGTAAATAGCCTGAGTTATATGATAGACATCAAACACTATGAGTGTGCATGTGTACACATACATACACACACTCATATCCATATACTGGCACACACATTATTATTATTATTATTGATTGGCAGACATTAAAGAGTGACTCAAAAGCCTAGAGCGTTTGTCTTCTATTGTACCTATGGGATGACTAAGGCCTTGTTAATGAATTTGGCAGCTGTAAGTGTACAATGATTATTATACACACACACACCTATATATATGTATAGGAAGGGCATCCAGCTGCAGAAACCTTGCAAAATCAGTTCGGAACCTGGTGCAGCCCCCCACCCAACCCCCACCAGTTTTCAGTCAAACCATCCAATCATCATCATTTAATGTGTCTGCTTTCCATGCTGGCATGGAAAGCAGACATTAAATGATGA
>NC_068986.1:49715269-49719321 GCF_001194135.2 Octopus bimaculoides
TGCGACAGTGATGGCAACAGCGACGATGATGTGGTTACCGACATACGAGATGATGACAATAGAATGGACGTTTATGTAGTGCTGGTGTTAGTGGTGTGGTGGTGATAGCGTGATTATGTAGTATAAGAGGTGGTGTGTGTCTATATATATATATACATATATATATATATATATATAAATAAATTATAGCAGTATTGCAATATGACGTGATGATAGTAGTGGTTATCTTATAATATGATATCAGTATAGTATAGTTATATCAGTATAGTGGAGGAACATGGATTAGTGGGTAGAGCACCAGGCTCACAATCATGAGGTAGTGAGTTCAATTCCTGG
Source organism: Octopus bimaculoides (assembly GCF_001194135.2). NCBI lineage: Eukaryota > Metazoa > Mollusca > Cephalopoda > Octopoda > Octopodidae > Octopus > Octopus bimaculoides. Next base: position 49,715,606 of record NC_068986.1, read on the forward strand.
ACCGGGCTGTGTGTTGTGTTCTTGAGCAAGACACTTTATTTCATGTTGCTCCAGTTCATTCAGCAGCAGAAATGAGTTCTGACATCACTGGTGCCAAGCTGTATCAACCCTTGCCTTTCTCTTGTATAACAGCAATGGCACGGAGAGGGGAGGCTGGTATGCATGGGTGACTGCTGGTTTTCCATAAACAGCCTTGCCCAGACTTTTGCCTCGGAGGGGAATTTTCTAGGTGCAATTCCATGGTCATGCATGGCCGAAAGAGATCATTACTTTTTATAGTACGGTTGTGGTACAGCATGAAAAGACAACAGAGCTGGGGTATGTGTAATACAGTAGTGGTTGTGGCGGTAGTCCTAATGACATGATGTAATATGACTGGTATGATAGGGTGGTAGTAGCCATGTAATATGGTGACTGTTATATGGTTTTATGCAGTGGTTATGGTGATAGTGACATGGCGGTGCCTGATTGTTCAGTCCCAGGTGAGATCTTATAGGAGAGTTCTACAAACTAAGGTATTCTATTTATGACGATAATGTAGGCACAGACGTGATTGTGTGGTAAGAAGGCCGCTTTTCAATCACACAGTTCCAGGTTCAGTCCCACTGCACAGAACCTTGGGCAAGTGTCTTCTACTGTAGCACTGGGTTGACCAAAGCCTTGTAAGAGGATTTGGAGGAAGGAAACTGAAGGAAGCCCACTGTGTGCATGTGCATACATGTATGAGTGGGTCTGTCTTTGTCACCCATCACTGTCTGAGAACCAGTGTTGGTTTTCTTACATCCCAGCAACTTAACATTGGTTTGTTTACATCCCGGCAATGTAACATGTTCTTACAGATAAAGATACTGATCAATTAAGCACCAGACTTATAGATATAAGTACTGGGGTCAATTAAAACCTTCAAGGCTACACGTCGTCGCAGTCCAGTGACTGAAACAAGTAAAAAAAGAAAGAAAAATGAAAAGAAAAAAGAAAAAAAAATTACGGTTTATTTTTAGTTTAGGCACAGCATGTCTAGAATTACAATATCTGATATGGTCTTTGAGCTTGTATGTGATATCAGAGTGGGATGATTTGGTGCAGCTGTTTAGATGCTGGTGAAATGGTATGGCTGAATGGACATTCAACCTGTTTTGGTGACTGTATGTTTTGGGTGCTGGAGGTAAACACACACACACACAAAAATATATACATACAGAGTTAGGGGGTTGGACAGAGAGAGAAATATTACACATACATAGAAACAAGACTACATGTTTTTACACAAAGAGAATGGGAGAGAGGAAGAGCAAGAGATGGGGAGAGACAAGAGCAAAGAGGAGAGACAGAAGAGAAAAGAGAAGAGACAAAGAGAGAGGATAGGAGAGAGAGAGGAGAAGAAGAGAGTGGTAGAGAGGGAGAAAGGAAGGAGCCATTTAAAAATCATTTGATGTCAAATAGAGCTATATCAATGATGCCAAAAAAGCAGCACCAAAATGGTTGTGCCAAAATGTCACATACCTGTGTGGCGTGAAAGAGATCTGGAAAGGGTTTCTGGCAGGTCAAGCAATCACATAGGCCAGTCATAGGCAACCTGCCAACCTCAGCAGTTTCCAAATGACGAAAAAATACCTTCTCTCTTTTTAGTTGTGACCCACTTGATGATACAGTTCTCATGCAGTACGTTTCTCTAAACATTTTGCCCAAGCCTGATATAGGCACTTCTTTAGTTTGTGGTAAGATGTGATGGTACTGGTGATGGTTGAAAGAATATTTGAAAGTTATTAGAGGTTTTGTCAGTATAGCCAACATCAAACAGGCGACCACGAAATTCAGTATATGTAAAAAAGTATTTTCCGTTTCCATTATTCATTATATATACACATAGAGCATATGATGGTTGTCTACTCCTTATGCAGAGTTGGACCGTCTCTTGTACTTACACCTTAGATCTATCATGGCGTCTGTTGTGGCTTATTAAACCAGACAATGTTTTGAAAAGACACCCACATAAACTGCATATCTGCTTTGGACCACCAGGAGCTGCAGTTAAGTTCTGATTTTTATGGATCTTAAAATGCCTTTTGAGGTCTCTGTTAGATTTGCACACCTTATGGCATACACGGTATTGACAGGTATATACAGATAAATAGGCAGGGTATATATATATATATATATATATATATATATATATATAGACAGACAGACATATTTTGTATTTCTAGCCCAAGCAGTATTATTTGTTTACTAGACTAGCCATGACCCGTTGGGTCACTAGGCAATTCTGAGTTTCCCAGCAACAGAGTTTTATTCTGCGGTTGTTGTTTTTTTCTTTTTCCAGTTATTTCGCACACTTTCAACAAATGTGACATTAAAAGGTTAGAGTTTCTTCCCTTTCAGGACGAAGTTAAATTCAGAACATTTTTCCATTATGAACCATTTTGGGTATTTATACGCCTAAACCCTGAATATCTCAATAACTACTGCTCCAATTTACACAAAACTTGTTTCATTCCATTCTTATTTACATTTCAGGGTAAAGTTGATTCATAGTATTTTCCCATTATGCTCCACTTTAGCTGGGTAACATTGCAAGCAAGCAAGCAAGATTCAAACTGACTTTTAATGTATTATAGATTTGCATCATTACCTCCAAATCACCTCGATTCCCCTTATAGCCACTCTTTTCTGTGCCGTAAAAATTTCAGAGTTTAAGTCAAAATCATTTGAGTGCTACCGTTTTTTATACTGAATATCTTTGGATCTCATCTGCTCACTCTATCTGTCTGTCTGTCTCCCTCTTTTTCTCTCTCTCTCTCATATATATATATATAATGTGTGTGTGTGAGTGTGTGTGTGTGCATACACAAAGACACTATTAAGAACACAACACCTTCAACCAATATAATCCATGACAATGATCACTACTCATGACACCTGTACCGATATGAGTCTCAATTCCTCAACCAACAATTACGAATGTTTGTGGTTCACCACTTGCTCCTTTGTCTCCAGCACCACCAACACCATCATCACCACTATTACCCCCAACACCAATGCAGCCACTGCCACCACCGCTACCGCCACCACCACAACCACCAAGACATTCAGACAAACCAAATTTGTATATTTCAGTGTGATGCCTTTTCCTTCATGTTGCCTGCCACATGGAGTTGTAACAAGAGCAAAATAACTAGATACCCCCTCTCTCTCTCTCTCTCACTACTACCATCACCTCCACTTCCTACATTTGTCTTTATCACTACTGCCACCTCCATTGCTGCCACCACCCACCTCCCTCATACAATGTTATCAAAACCAATATACAACACATATCACACAATGGATGTCAGCTAATGTCTTTGTGATGGTGATAATTGCATGGCGGCGGCTATGACAGTGGTAGTGGTGGTGGTGGTGAAGCTAACAGTATAACTGCTGTTGCATGGATGCTGGTTGTTGTAATGGTGATGCTAATGCAGTGGATGGATAGATGGATGGATGGGTGTGTGTGTGAGGGCGATAATGCAAACTATATAAAGGTGATAATTTAGTGGTGGCAGTGATGGTGGTGTCTCAGTACTATGAGATGGTAGTAGGTAATAGTGTGGTGGTGGTGGTGGTGGAGTGTTGCTGCTGTATAATGGTCATGATGCGATGGTGGTGAAGGTGGTGATGATGATGGTGGTGATGGAGGTAGTGATGGTAGTGGTGGTGGTGGTGGTGGAGGTGGT
>NC_068986.1:49719625-49739071 GCF_001194135.2 Octopus bimaculoides
ATAGCAAAAGGAAATGATAAATGAAAAAACAGTCAGTGGCATGTGTAAAGAGGGGAGTTGAAAAAGTTCCTGGCTTTAAAATAAAAGAAAATACATGAGGATCAGTTGATTACCGTTTTATTCAACATATTCCCCGCTCAAATTCACACACTTATTGCAGAGGTCCTTCAGTCTTTCTAAGCCCTGTAAAAGAACTCAGAAGGTTGGCCTCCAGCCAGGCGTTTCATGACACCTTTAAAGACTGGACGTTTTTAGCACCCACTCAGGGTGTGTGTGTGTGTGTGTGTGTGTGTGTTTGTATATATATATATATATACACACACACAAAATATGTATGCATGTACATATGAGGGGCTGCTGAAAGGCTCCTAGCTTCAGATAAAAGAAAATACAGCAGGGCCAGTTAATTATGATTTTAGACATATTCCCCTTCCAGATTCACACACTCATTACAGCGGTCCTTCAGTTTTTCAAATTCCTGTAAAAGAACTCAGGAGTTTGGGCCTTCAACCAATACTTTTGTAAAACCCTTAAAGCGAGAAATTTTCTGCCCCCGCCCACATCTGTATGTGTCTGGTTATATAGGGTGTTTGAGCTAAATTTGATTTGTTTTCATGTCTCCTTTTTTCAGGAACAGCTTGATGTATTAGTGAACAGTCAATAGCGTTGGAGAGCATAAAAAGATTAAAGTTGTAGTTGAGAAAATGTTAGCTGCTATGGAGGACTGGAAACCATAAGAATATTGGTCAAGGGTTACTTGTATCATGATGACTTGCACTGGGTATCAAAATGCAGACATCATGACTACTGCTCAATGTTCTGTGAACGCTGTAAAGGCTATAAAGACATCACATGGACATCATGAAAACTAAGTTCCCACAAACTGTGATAGGTTCTTGGGAATGCTTTTTAGTGAGGGTAACCACTCGACAACTTAAGCTCAATTCAGACAGCTATGCTGGAGACTATGGTCAAACCTTGGCCAGAGAGGGTTGCTGCTGGAAGACCATATGTATGTGGCAGCAAGACTCCGCTTCTCCAAAAAGAGTCAAAAGTGGTTTTTGTTGTTGTTGGAGAATTTCTGCAACTTCATCAGCCGCAATTTCTCACCTCCTAATTCCCCCAATTATAATCCCAAGGATTACTATGTGTAGGGAATAATTGAGAAAGACACCAACCACACTGCTTGCAACACCAAGGCCAAACTAGTGTGGCCACGATCAAGAAGGTGTTTGCAGTTCTTCCCAGGGACATGGTAAAGAACACATGAGCTAGGTTCCAGGATCAATTTCAGGCCACAGTGGAGGCTGAGAACAGCTACTTCGAGCCATAATCTAGTTGATGTTTTTTTGATTTTTAAAAAAATACTTTTATTTTTGGATGAGATGGTTTTCTCTTTTTGTTATGCAAACTGTGAAATTTAAAGCGCTAACTCTGTATAGAATTACTACATTATCTAATGTATGGGATTGAGGGAAATTTGGCTGCTACGTCTAGTAAGCTGGGCAATAAATGTAGCTCTCTTGCAATTCTTTACCTCCAGTTTAACCTCAATCAAGGCATGTCAACCATGGCCATTCCAACTTCCTTTGGACATCTTTCCTTAAATGATGTGTCATTCATTTTTTTCATGAGGGAAGGCGAGACATGAGGGCGAACTGACTGCTATATCTAGCACATTGAGACCAGGTTTTGCCTGAGTTGGTTGTAGTGTTATAGTGGTGTAATAGTGATAGTTGCTTTATGATGAACGAGGCGTTAATGACAAAACTGGTGAGTGTTGGGTGTAGCAATAGATGGTAATAGCAGTTGTAATAGGAATTGGGGACACAAGGCTAGCTGAAAGGTTAAATTCACACTGCAGTCATGAGGTCCTTGGTTCTATCTCACTCTATGGCATTTCGAGCAGGCATCATTTATTTGTTTGCCATACATAGTTTAAAGTTAATTCAAAGCCTTGTTAACAAAGTTGGGAAGCCAGAAACTGCTAGATGGTATGTTGTTGTTGGCACTCCGTCGCTTATGACATCGAGGGTTCCAGTTGGTCCGATCAACGGAACAGCCTGCTCGTGAAATTAACGTGCAAGTGGCTGAGCACTCCACAGACACGTGTACCCTTAACGTAGTTCTCGGGGATAATCAGTGTGACACAGTGTGACAAGGCTGGCTCTTTGAATTACAGGCACAACAGAAACAGGAAGTAAGAGAAAGTTGTGGTGGAAGAGTACAGCAGGGTTCACCACCATCCCCTGCCAGAGCCTCGTGGAGCTTTTGGTGTTTTTGCTCAATAAACACTCACAACGCCCAGTCTGGGAATCGAAACCGCGATCCTATAACCGCGAGTCCGCTGCCCTAACCACTCGGCCATTGCGCCTCCACAGATGGTATGTACATGTAATTCAAAGATCCAGCCTCGTTATACACCGTCATACACACTGATTCTACACAGGGATTACATATACACATGTGCCTGCAGAATACTAGTCCACTTCAGGTGCATGGCTTAGTGGTTAAGGTGTTGGACTCATGACTGTGAAATTGCAGTTTCAATTCCTGGACGGGGTGACGCATTGGGTTCTTGAGCAAAACACTTCATTTCACATTGTTCCAGTCCACTCAGCTGGCAAATGGCAAAATGGTGAGTAATCTTGTGACAGAGCAGTGTACCGTCCAGGTGGGGGAATTTATATGCCATGGAAACCGGCCCTTTTGAGTTAGCATGGCTTGAAAAAAGGTAACTTTACCTACTTTTTACCGGGCCTCTTCAACGTTAATTTAAAAACCAGCAAGATCAGTTGAATTGAACAACTGAATATTGCTCATTATCAAAACCAACAGAGGATCTATTTATCATTAGTTAGTAAGTAGTAGTAGTGGTGGTGTCGGTGGTGGTGGTAGTGGTGGTGGTGATGTTGTTGGTGACTGAGTTGGTGGTGGTCTTTCTACTCTATGTTTTGTTCTTTTCATTGTTATCATTATCATTTATCAATATTATTCTTATGGAGGTGGGGAAGGGGGTGTCAATTCAATCAAGTGTAAACCTTCTCCTCCTGCCACTGCCTACAAAGTTGTGGCCTTACAGTATCAGTTAAAGAAATTATTACCATCATCATCATCATTATTATTATTATTATTATTATTATTATTGTGAGTAGCAGCAACAGCAGTAGTAGTAGTAGCAGCAGTAACATATATCACTTACAGAAACACTGGTAGTAGTATTAGAACAGCAATTGTCTTGGTCTTACTATCATCATCATCATCATCATCATAAACAATGTCAGCATCAATAATTCCACTATTGCAACCATCATTATCATCATCATTACCGTTATCAACATCACCACCACCATCATCATCACTAATGTTATAATCAAAAAAAGCTATCATAACAACGACATCACCAGCCCCATCATAACTATAACCATTTACCACCACTACCACTACCACAACAGCAACAACAACAACTAGAACAACAGCTACTATTGTAATCATCAAAACTAGGAGAATGATTTATCTCTGTGTCGTTTTGAACTCTGCAATGGAAGAGATGAAAAATTCATAAAAAGGGGGTGAGGGGAAGAGGTGTGGGTGGGCGGGTGAAATATGAACAGTTTTGAGGAGGAGGAGGAGGTGGTGGTTGTGGTGTGAAGAGGGAGAAGTCGGAAGGTTGGATTAAAAACACCCCCTCTCCCCCGGAAAAAACCAACAAACACACACACACACACACACATACTCCTCTGAGCATTTATCAAAACCTCACTTAAATAAATACACAGGCAATCAAAAGAGCAGAGCAGAACACATAAGAGGGGAAAAAAAAAAGAAAAGGGGGAGAGAGAAGGAGAGAGAAATAGAGAGAGGGGGATAATGTTGTATGTGTGGAAGTGGAAGGGTAAGCGAGATGGGGAAGAGGAGGAGGGTGTACATATTGGCGGTCTAGTGCCATTGTTGTTGGAACTGTCTCGGATTCCGACATGCGAATAATAGCTAATTATTGGCCAAAAAGAGAATGGAAACAAGGGAGGAAGCAATCGAATTAATCATATTTGCATATAAGTAGCTGCTTGGTTGAGCTAGGTGGAGGTGGGGAGGGGGGAAGAGCGGCAGGGTGGCTGGATGGATAAAGGGGAGAGAAAAAAGAAAGAGTAAAGAGCAGGAGGGGAGGGAGAAAGTTGAAGGCTGGATGGATGGATGGATGGATGGATGAACCAAACTGTTGTGAAATGCTAAGATTCTTGCGGAAAGAATGCTTTGTACCGTAATGGTTATAAGCATTATCTATGTAGCCAGACAACTAGACACACACATACACACACAAAGATGGAGGTCGGTATTGAGTGAATGGTATATACTGGGTAGGTTGGCATTGATGAAGAGAGAGAGAGAGAGAGAGAGAGAGAGAGTAGATTTCTAATAGTTGTTGCTGTTTAAATCCAAGCTGGCCTTCATCAAGTAGACCTTTGATCAAAGACATTCCAGCTGAAGCCATCTTGTCTTCCTTCACCTGCCACCCCCTCATCAGGTACTGCGCATATCTCTTATCTTTCACTCATCTCCAGTCATTGAACTGTGGCCATGCTGGGGCACCACCTTGAAGGGTTTTAGTTGAACAAATTGATTCCAGGATTTATTGCTTTTAAGACGGGTATTTATTCTACTAGTGTCTTTGCCGAACTGCTAGGTTACAGTGACATAAACAAACCAACACCGGTTGTCAAGCAGTGGATACACATATGCATATATGTACACATGTGTGTGTGTGTGTGTGTGTAAGTATGTATACACACACACACACACACAAAAGATGGGTTTACACATTGTTTTTGTTTCCTAATTCACTCTCAAGGCATTTGTTGACCCAAGGGACAATAGTAAAAAACACTTGCTCAACATGTTGTGCAATGGGACTGAACCTGAAACCACACTGTTGCAAAGTGAGCACCTTAACTGCACTGCTGTGCCTGTGTGCCTGATACATTCTCCAACGAGTCCTTCCATTTTCTAAGACAGTAGGTTGCAATTTGCTGGTGGATCAGTAGTTATTTCTTGCATTCTCAGTGACCCATAGAGTAGTCACTCACTCGGAGCTTACATTTTTTGTGAAAAATGGATATGGAGAGAGAAAGGGAGAGAGTCAGAGATAGAGAGAGAGAGATAGATAGATAGATAGATAGATAGATAGATAGATAGATAGATAGATAGAATAAGGCGGTGAGCTGGCAGAAACGTTAGCATGCCGGGCGAAATGCTTAGTGGTATTTCGTCTGTCGCTATGTTCTGAGTTCAAATGCCGCCGGGGTCGACTTTGCCTTTCATCCTTTCAGGGTCGATAAATTAAGTACCAGTTACGCACTGGGATCGAGGTAATCGACTTAATCCATTTGTCTGTCCTTGTTTGTCCCCTCTCTGTTCAGCCCCCTGTGGGCAATAAAGAAATAAGGTAGACGACCAGCTACAAAATAGCTAGGGGAGAAACAATGTGATGGAGACAAACAATAGGGTATATATGGACATAAATCAGAAGAAGCGGGGTAGCTGGATATAGGGGTGGGTTGATATGTTTGAATGGTTGTATAGGCGATACACGAGTCTAGACAGGTACTTTGGTGTGTTAACAAAATAAATACCTTTGAATGGCAAGAACTAGTTGGAAAAGTGCTGTGTGGTGATACTGAAGGCAAACCATGTCAAAGGACCAAGGACAATAAAGGGAAGTAGAGGAGGAGTAAGTGGCGAGACAAGGGTACATCTCAGGATGCTTGTCCTTAGTCAAGGTGACAGAATTCTGAAAAGAGTGGTAATATGCTGTATGACTTATCTGTCTAATTCAAACCAGAACAGTGAAATATTATTAAGATGATGATGATGATGATGATGATAATGATGGTGGGGGTGGTGGTTTGTCAGTTGTAGCGTGTGCACAGTGATACTTGGTATGATAAAACGGCATATTGGGCAAGTGTCTTTTACAACAGCCCTGAGCCAACTAATGCTTTGTGGGTGGATTTGGTAGATAGATGGAAACTGAAAGAAGCCCATCAGAGACAGCTGTGTGGTAAGAAGCTTGTTTCCCAACCATATGGTACTGGGTTCAGTCTCACTGCATGGCACCTTGGACAAGTGTCTTCTACTTGCCAACCAAAGCCATGTGAGTGGATTTGGTAGATAGAAACTGAAAGAAGCTTGTTGTACATACATATATATATATATATATATATATATATATATATATGTTTATGTGTGTGTGTCTGTCCCGCCATCATCAATTGACAACCGGTGTTGGTGTGTTTATGTCCCTGTAACCTAGCAGTTCAGCAAAGAGATCAATAGAATAAGTACTAAGTTTCAAAAATAAGTCCTGGGGTCAAATTATTTGATAAAAACACTTCAGAATGATGCTCCAGTATGGCCAGTCAATTGACGAAACAAGTAGAAGAATAAAAGTGTGTGTGTGTGTGCGTGCACGTGCCCATTGACACTGCAAGAGAGTTGAAAATGAGTGCCACTGCTATACAAGCAGTTTTGTTCCAATATTCTGCAAAAATATGTGTGGCCTTAGGACAATGTGACCTCGCTTGGAGATATGTGAGGGTTAGCAACAGGAAGGGCATCCAGCCATAGAAAATCTGTCTGAATAAACTACATCCAACTTATGCAAGCCTGGAAAAGTGGATGCTAAAATGATGATAATGGTGCTGATGATGATGGTCAACACATATCAGAGAATTCTTTCAGCTCTATAAATCCAAACTGTACACATAAACACACATGCGCACGCACACACACACACACAGATCAATCCACTGCCTAGTTACAGAGTTATAATTAGAAAGGGTATCAAGCTAAGAGATATTTATTATCCACCGATTCTATGAGAAACTAAATAAACAACGCTGTGCAAACAACAATAAAACCAAAATGTAAAAAGAAAAATGAAAGAAAAAAAATGATCAACACAAGTAATCAGCCTTTGATTTCATTGGTTGGCTGCGATGATAGATACATCATCTCAGATTGATACAAAAATCAATTTAATTTGACTTGCTTGATATGACACCTGACAAATGTCTTGTTGGATTTCCTGAAAAATCTCCACCCAGCTGAGCATCATCATCATCATCATCATCATTGTTTAACGTCCGCTTTCCATGCTAGCATGGGTTGGACGATTTGACTGAGGACTGGTGAAATCAGATGGCTACACCAGGCTCCAATCTGATCTGACAGAGTTTCTACAGCTGGATGCCCTTCCTAACACCAACCACTCCGAGAGTATAGTGGGTGCTTTTACGTGCCACCGGCACTACTAGGTAAATGCTGCAGGCCTTCACTTCGTGGATTTAAGGATGAGATCTATGGTAATTGTAGAGAGGAAGGTAACGGTTATATCAACACCATCATCATTTAATGCCCACATTTTTCATGCTTGTATGGGTCAGACAGAGTTTTACTAAGACAGATTTTTCTTCAGCTGGATGCACTTTTTGTTGCCAACCCTTACTTGCTTCAAAGCAAGGTACTATTTTTCCAGGACTGTAAATGAACGACACTGCTTGCATGACAGTGGCAATTATTTATAACTATTGCACTGTGTCAAGACAAGGAGATAAACACACACAAACACACACACATATACATTGGGCTTCTTTCAGCTTCTGCCAATGAAATGAACTCACCAAGCTTTGGTTGGCTTTGGTAGGATAGTGACAATGAGTCATAATTATTGCAACATGTCAAAACAAAGAGATACAAACACATACACATGCGCACATACATTGGGCTTCCTTCAGTTTCTTATTTCTTTACTGCCCACAAGGGGCTACACAAACAAGGACAGACAAACGGATTAAGTCGATTATATCGACACCAGTGCTTGACTGGTACTTATTTAATCAACCCCGAAAGGATGAAAGGCAAAGTCGACCTCGGTGGAATTTGAACTCAGAACATAGCGGTAGACGAAATACCGCTAAGCATTTCGCCCAGCATGCTAACGTCTCTGCCAGCTCCCTTCAGTTTCTTATTTCTTTATTGCCCACAAGGGGTTAAACATAGAGGGGACAAACAAGGACAGACAAAGGGATTAAGTCGATTACATCGACCCCAGTGTGTAACTGGTACTTTATTTATCGACCACGAAAGGATGAAAGGCAAAGTCAACCTCGGTGGAATTTGAACTCAGAACCTAACGGCAGATGAAATACCACTTAGCATTTCGCCTAGCATGCTAACGTTTCTGCTAGCTAACCACGACTTCCTTCAGTTTCTGCCAACGAAATGAACTCACCAGGCTTTGGTAGGACAGTGACAATCAGTTATAACTAATGCACCATGTCAAAACAAAGAGATACAAACACACACACATTGGGCTTCTTTCAGTTTGTCAACAAAATAAACTCACTGGGATTAGACATGAAAAACACACACATGCATTGGACTCCTTTCAATTTCTTATTTCTTTATTGCCCACAAGGGGCTAAACATAGAGTCGACAAACAAGGACAGACAAAGGAATTAAGTCGATTACATTGATCCCAATGCATAACTGGTACTTAATTTATCGACCCCGAAAGGATGAAAAGCAAAGTCGACCTTGGCGGAATTTGAACTCAGAACGTAAAGACAGACGAAATACCGTTAAGCATTTCGTCCGGCGTGCTAACGTTTCTGCCAGCTCGCCGCCTTCTTTCAGTTTCTGTCAACCAAATGCATTCACCAGGTTTTAGCTGGCCTGGGGTTATCGTAAAAGACACTCATTTGCCCAAGATGTCATGCAGTGGGGCTGAACTCAGAAGTATGTGGTTGAGAAGCAAACTTGTTACCACACAGCCATGCATCAAAAAAATCAGATCACATAGATTCTATGGTAAAATCTATAAATGAATCAGTCAGCCAGTGAGTTAATCATCGTCATCAGCAGCAACAGAAACTGCAACCAGCATCCATTATCATCATCATCCTCCCCATCATAAAAGAATTTAAGCTGACTAGAAGCGAAAAAAAACAAAAAAACAAGGGAGTTAACTCTTACAAAGAGGCCACAAAAACCATTGGTAGTGGCTGATAACAAAATTTCTGTTTAAAAGATCTTATAAATAATGGAAATGCTGAGATAACAGAAAAATTCAAAAGCCAGCTGAAATTTAAACTAAAATTATTCAGAAGCAAGATTCAAGAAATAATGTCCTGAATATTTCCAGCACCTCCACACCCATTTATTATTATTTTTTTTCTTTTTTGTTAAGCAGGGGTTCATTGGTAGATTAACTCTATCAAAATATTTGACTGGCTTTTTATTTTATTGACTACAAGGGGATGAAGGGACCCAGTAGACCCAGTAGAATTTGAACTCAGAACATATACTGAACATACACACACACACACATATACTGGAAAATTATGGCACATACATTCTGATTGTGCTGATTTAAGATTTTTTTTTTTTTTGTAACAGAACATATTTTTATGCTGTGTGACGTTTCTGCTTGTCCACTGTTAAACAGAGTCTTGCAAAATCAAGTCAGCAAGCAGCAAGGCTATCCTAATTTCAGACAGACTTAGCAGGTAGCCAGTCCAGCGCTTGTCTAACATCTATGATGGATGATCCAAAGCAGGTGAGTGGGTGGATGGGTAGATGGACAGGAGGGTAGGAGGGGGGGGGAGAGAGAGAGAGAGAGAAAGGGAAAGAAAAAAGATTTTTCTTTTTTTTTTTCATGCTTTTTGTTTTGCTTTGTTACGTTTTTTTGTTTTTCGCTGTGAAAAGCCAGTTTGTGTTGAAGTATGATAAATGAAGATGTCTGGATAACTTTGAGAACTAAAGGGAGGATTAAGTGATAAATATCCCTCTCCAGCAGCAGCAGCAGCACTGCCACCACCCCCATCATGTCTGCAGTAGGTGTTTTGATCAAACAGGGTCACTAATAGAAGAAAAACAAAAGCGTAAAAAGAAAATAAATAATAAAAACAGAGAGGGGGGGGGAAGACAGAGAGAGGGAGACACAGAGAGAGAGAGAGAGAGAGAGAGAGAGAGCCTATGCACAGGAAATGGTGTAACACGACAATAATATAATATATGCCGAATCAATGCAAGCAGTAAAAAGCCAAAGTACTTAGTATTTTAGGTCAAGAAGCACAGATGAAATCTTCAAACAACAAAGAGAAATTTCAACATAAATCATGTTTTACACGTTTTCCTTTAAATAAATCCTACCCGTTCGGAAACACTGGATTAAGTTCTATGATTGAAACACTGGACTACAAACAACATGGTCAGCAGTTGAAAAACCCTTGTTCCAGCAGCTGTTGCGTGGTGTTGTGACCTTCAAGCAGCGGACCTTAGCAGTGCTTGTACTGTTGTAATAATAACAACAACATGGCAATGACAACATTTGAACTCCTCAACCGTGAATAGAACATCTAAAGGCATAAAAAGAAACTTTTTTTTTCAACTACATACCCGCGACACCTAAAAATCATAATTCCACAACATTAAAGTTGTTTGGGTTGTGTACAAAATTTTGTAGTCTAAAAAGGGATCTATCTATCTATCTATCTACTTATCTATCTCTGTTATTCTGTTACTTGTTTCAGTCCAGTCATTAGACTGCGGCCATGCTAGAGCACTGCCTTAAAGGGTTTCAGTTGAGCAAATCGACCCCAGGACTTATTCTTTGTAGGCCTAGTATTTATTCTATCGGTCTATTTTGCTGAACTACTAAACTATAGGGATATAAACATACTACCATCAGTTGTCAAGAGCTGTTGGGGGAACTAACACAAACATACACATAGACACATACATATGTGTGTGTATACACACACACACACACACACATATATATGATGGTCTTTTTCACTTTCCATCCACCATATCCACTCACAAGGCTTTGGTTGGCCTGAGGCTATAATAGAACACACTTGCCCGAGGTGCCACACAGTGGGACTGAACTCAGAGCCATGTGGTTAGGAAGCAAGCTTCTTATAACACAGTCACTCCTGCACCTATCTATCTATCTATTTATTTATTTATTTATAAAGACCTCCTTTGGTTGTGATATATAAAGATCTCCTTCGGTCATGAATGAGTATGGGATTGCACCTAGATAGTTACCCTCCAAGGCGCAAGTCTGGGCAAGGTTGTTTATGGAAGACCAGCAGCTGACCATGCATACCAGCTTCTCATCTTCACGCCACTGATGTTATCCAAGGGAAAGGCAAATGCTGATACAGTTTGGCACCAGTGACATAGCAACTCCTTCCTACAGCTGAGTGAACTGGAGCAACATGAAATAGAGTGTCTTGCTCAAGAACATAACACACAGTCCGGTCCAAGAATTAAAATCACTACCTCATGATTGTGAGCCCGACGCTCTAACCACTGAGTCATGCACCTTCACCATAGATAAATATATATATATACATATAGATATGTATGTATATACACATACGCAGACACCATATCTGGGTGAAAATTCTGCAGTGGTATGGACCAAAGGGGTGTTTCTCTGCAAACAAAACTCTTGCAGACTATTACCTGTAGAAAAGAGGTATTATTCCAGGCAGAGCAACAGCTATAAAAAGCCGAAGAAAAGCATTTGTTTCAACAGTATTCATATTTATTAAGACCATACTTAAATTATTATGCTAAAAGTAAGCCTGCAGAACCAAGTACAATCTCCGTGGTAACGTAAGTCAAGTAAAAGGGGTTCTAAATCAACAAGTAAAGAGTGTTATCGGGGACTTGAGAATTACATGAACCTAACAAAAACCAAATGTCATGCATATTACATTGTGTGTGTGTGTGTGTGTGTGTGTGTGTGTGTGTGTGTGTATGTCTGTGTATACATGCATGTCTGCATGTATATATATATATGTAGATATATGAAAGGTTAGTTGATGGCTCTGAGGAAAGGTCAGAGCCTGGATGGTATAAATCAATGCCCCTCACACTTCCTTCTTCTTCACCTGCCTACTTTAGAAGTAAAACTATATTCGTACACTCCACCCCACACCTTGTAAATGTTTCTTTTCTTCTCCCTTGGCTTTGCTTCCAACATACACACACATACATACATACATACATACTTTAATACTTGCTCAGTTTTGATCGTACCCACCCCCTCTTATTTTTCACTCCCATAACAAAGTGATTTATTCACCGATCATCTTTAACTCAACCCTCCCTCCTTCCCTCAACAAATCAATCAATCAATCGATCAATCAACCACCCAACCGACTGACTGACCATACCCTCTTCTCCTCCTTCCATGTCCTCACCATTGGTAGCATCAGCAAAGGCTTGGGTGGCTGTAGATTCGTACACGACCAGCATTCACTTCTCAACAGCACTTGTGAACATCGTATGAAACGAGTACATGCAGATATAATTCTTTGTTTGTTGGTATCAGCCGGTCAAGCATCAATAAATTACATGCCCAGACGACTGTAATCCATCTTGTATTCAATATGTTCACATCGTGTAAGTATCAAAGATTTCTATGCAAAACTTCACTGGGTCAATATTGATCAAAGAATATCAGTCAAAAATCCTATTTACGATATTTAAATTCTTTCAGAGTATTATTACTTCAGAGCAAGAATCCGTACATATGCCGGACATAATATCGTTTTTGAACTGCAGATACGATGGTTGACTGATCTCCAAGATGCCAAGATATTGAAATATGCTTCTAACTGATCTCCGACTGTCTAGTTTCTCTGATATATTCATTCAAACAAGATCACATTAAGAATCTTGTTATTCGCTAGTTTTTATTCCCTGTTCTTCAAGAGTCAATCATATCAGTCTTAATTTCTATGATACATCTGTCTTGAACTTGTGTCTTCATAACAATATTGTCCAATACTTGTTAGGCATCTTCAACCACAGATTAACATTTGCCATGAGCTTGACAGTCAACAGATTACTCCGTTATTTGAATACTGCCACAAACACATCCTAACTTCACTGTGTCTCCATATCCTTAACATTTTCACTGCTGTTTATTGTACAGATTTCATTTAAAATCTTTTAGTTCATGATAAAATTTAGTTAAAAAGGTAGTAGCAATATCAAAGAAATATAGTTTTCTTCTCTAATTTTCTATGTTCGGTGTCTTTCATTACCTTCATATTCTATCAAAACTTTAATAAACATCACAAAGTTAAGTAGTGGTGGTGGTGGTGGTGGTGGTGATGGTGGTGGTTTCATGGTGTTAGGGAGAGACATACTGCAACTTGATTGATATTAACCCCATGTCAGTAGGTGTGTGGTGATATGTCTTCAGTCACTATTTATTCATAAACTAAGAAAAGTAGGTTAAAAATAAGAGATAGGTGTAGGCATAGCTATGTGGTAAGAGGCTTGCTTCCCAGCCACATGGTTCTGGGTTCAGTCCTACTGTGTGGTACTTTGAGCAAGTGTCTTCTACTGTAGCCATGGGCCAACCAAAGTTTTATGAATGGATTTGGTAGATGAAAACTGAAAGAAGCCTGTTAAACATAGATAGATAGATAGATAGATACATATATATATATATATATATATATATATATATATATATATATATATATATATATATATATATATATATACACACACACATATACACACATACATACGCACACAACAGACTTCCTTCAGTCTCCACATATATATGTGTGTGTGTTCCCCATCACCACTTGACAACCAGTTCTGGTGTGTTTACATCCCTGTGACATAGCATTTCAGCAAAACACACCAACAGAACAAGTACCAGGCTTAAAAAGAAAATAAGTACAGGGGTCGACTGGTTCAACTAAAATTCCTCAAGATGGTATCCCAGTATGGCTGCAGTCTAATAACTGAAACAAGTAAGAGGTAACAGATACAAATTTTATTAGTTGCTCCAGTGAGATGATTTTACACCTCTGCTGCTATTTTGTACCAGAAATCAGGATATCTTTTATCTTTTACTTGTTTCAATCACTGGACTGCAGCCATGCTGGGGTACCACCTAAAACAGCTTGGTCAAAGAAATCAACCTTGGTATTATTTTTTAAACTTTATTCTTATTTTATCGGTGTTGTTTGCCAAACTGTTAAGTTACAGTGAAATAAACAAGCTAACACATACACACGCACACACAAATGACAAGCATTTACAAAGTTTCTGTCAACCAAATTCATTCACCAAACATTGGTCAACCTAGGGCTGTAAAAGATTCTTGCCCCAAGGTGCTGAGCACTAAGACTGAACCCAAAACCATAAGGTTGCAAAGCCACCTTCTTAACCAGACAGCCATACCTGCACCTTTAATAAATACATGCCAATAAGGAATACACATAAGGTGACGAGCTGGCAGACTCGTTAGCATGCTGCACAAACTACTTAGAAGCAGTCTGTCAATCTTTAAGTTCTGAGTTCAAATTCTGCCAAGGTTAACTTTGCTTTTTATCCTTTTGGGGTCAATAAAATAAGTATCAGTTGAGCACTGGGGTCAATGTAATTGACAACTAAACCCCCTCCCCTCAAAAAAACTACTAGCCTTGTGTCAAAGTTTGAAACCAATGATAAATACAAATAGAAGGGTAGTGATAGAAAGTACAAGATTACCAAAACGAGGTCAACTTGACTTGTTGTGATCTATACACATCTACCAACACCAAGTCTATACCAAACTGCTTTTATGCCGCCAAACATCCACTGTCACAAGGTGGCCAACACCAGATCAATGTCAACTACTTCTTGTACAATGTCTTATATCATTTGTTGGCACTCCGTCGCTTACGACGTTGAGGGCTCCAGTTGATCCGATCAACGGAACAGCCTGCTCGTGAAATTAACGTGCAAGTGGCTGAGCACTCCACAGACACGTGTACCCTTAACGTAGTTCTCGGGGATATTCAGCGTGACACAGTGTGACAAGGCTGACCCTTTGAAATACAGGCACAACAGAAACAGGAAGAAAGAGTGAGAGAAAGTCGTGGTGAAAGAGTACAGTAGGGTTTGCTACCATCCCCTGCCGGAGCCTCGTGGAGCTTTACGTGTTTTCGCTCAATAAACACTGACAACGCCCGGTCTGGGAATTGAAACCGCGATCCTATGACTGTGAGTCCGCTGCCCTAACCACTGGGCCATTGCGCCTCCAACGTCTTATATCATCATCATGCCTCTAACTGCAGGGTAATGTCAACCTGTATGACATCACAGTACCACTAACACCAGATCAATTTTAACACCAGGTCAATTTTAACCTGTACGGCATTCCATACTTCCACAACACGACCACCGACACCTGATCAATGTTAACTTGCTATATGACCACACAACATCCTACACCAGGGCAATGTCAACCAGAATTTGATTCTTGCGTCACCACCACGACCACCACCACCACCACACAACTACTGACATGAGGTTAATATCAATCAAGTTGCAGTATGTCTCTCCCTAACACCATGACATCTCCACCACTTAACACCCGCTATCCAGTCACCACCACCATCACCACCATCTCCACCACTGGTCTGTTCTAGAGAGTTGAAAGCTGAGACAATACAAGATAGATAACATTAACTGCATAAAATGGCTTTTAAAAATCCCTATGGGGAAATACTTGAAGAAATAACTTCTACACACTGTACAGCAATACATGGAAGCTAATCAATGGTCTCTAGCCATTATTGATCAGACATCATTGATTTGTGATCCTTATACAACACACACACACACACACACACAAACATTTCTTTTCCTTTTTCCTACTATTCACTCACCTTCACCCTCTTTTAAAGGTTCCTACAACTGTTCTCTCCACACCCCCACCTTTTTCCTTCTTTCCTATCACTTGCTAGATTTTGATTTTCTGTTTGAAGCTTGTCTTCTCCCACCACAAATATATATATATATATATATATATATATATATATAGAGAGAGAGAGAGAGAGAGAGACAGAGACAGAGACAGAAAGAGAGAGAAAGTAATAGTGAGACTAACATAGGCATGCATACAGAGAGACTTAGATGAACACACAGAAACAGGCAAGCACACAAAATGAGACAGACATGCATAAACATATCAAGAGAAACAATCACACACACACACACACACACACACACACACACAGATGGTCAGCCTGACACATACAAATTGATGTTAACTGTCACACAAAAACACTACCTGATATATCTGGAATATTTAGTGACTGGCGCTAGACAACTTCCCTCACAGAGATCTAACGAGTAAAAATAAAATGAAAAAAAAAAAGTCAAAGGAAATAGTGTGGGGTTGCGATGGCAATAATTAATCCAAAATACGTGCAATAGTAGGAAAATAATTGATGAGAGGAAAGGAAACACTGATATTTTGAGCTCAGACTCTTTATCAAGGAAGATAACTACAAAGTTCTGTGGTATTATCCTGGAGTTAGCATAGCAATGAAAGTTGAAAGTAGGTAGGTAGTTTGAGCTAATGGTGATATTCAAATTTCATTCCATAAATATGTAAGTACCCTAGGACCAATGAAGCTCACTAGACAAACATGTGGTCTCTCATAGGACTAACCTAGACCACATTCTATCCTTTCACTAATATTGTTGTCTGAGCAAATATAAACAAATTTGTAACTATTTCCAAATACGTATACACACACATATGTAAAAGGAGCAATCAAAATATTGTGGTAAGACAGAGTTTGTTTGTCTCAAGTATAAACATGGTTTGTATAGAGAAGACAGAGGACTCAATAATTAATCAATAAATTTATTGATCAATGCATCAAATACAGTTCACTCCATATCAAGATTAGACAGAAAATTCCAATAAGATGACAGGTACTATACAACTCTGTTTTGAAAGCAACAAAGGTTGCTTATAATGCAATAATCAAATCTATATATAAATGGGATGGAAAAGGTCATTTAGTACTACAAATGCTGCATGTACCTGAAGAGAAAGCACACTGTAATGATTACAGGACATTTGTAATGTTATGTAACACATCCAATGTGGTTTTGAAACAATTGTAGTACTCAAACACCTCTTCCATATCATTTCTTTATATACACAACTCCCAACCTACACACACAATTATTACTGGTGGTGTTCCGTGCCAGCAAGACTTGCAATATTCGTAAAATCAACAAAAGGAGTACAACGAACTTGCCATGGAGAGTGGAAAATCCAATGCTTCAGATAGAATCATTTTTCTGAAATGTTGGCTTTTCCACTCTCCATGGAAAGCTCACTATATTTCCTTTGGCAATGTGAAGATTTTGGGGGCTATAATAAAAGTACACAGACACACACACATATGTATATATGTATATATTTAATCAAGATACCCTTGGCCAGAAAAATAGCCTGTGGTATACGCCTCACTTGGATATTTACCACTTCCAAGGTTCTGCTCGCTGTGAAACATATGGAGCCCAGATTTTATCTACTCCATTCCTTAACTTTTGTATTCTATTTGCATACCTGGAAACCCCAGTTACCAACTGTAAAATATAAAATAATTTCTTTCAGCTTATTGTATTCTGATACAGAAAAAGTTCACAACTTTCTGTCCCAGTAAACCACTATTGCTCCTGAAAGTTGTTTTTTTAATATTTTCTACGGATTGCTTGAAGCTGACTTTCTTCCTACACCTCGATCCTTGATTCTTACATTTCATTTATATATCATGAATATCATTTAAAACAGTGGTTCCCAAACGTTTTCAGGTTGCAGCCCCCTTGACTCTTGTGCCATATTCCTAGAGCTCACCCCCACCTCTTCCCGATGCCACTCAGCATCACAAACATAGACCACTTTCTGCAGCAAATTGTAAACAACAGTATTTCACAAATGAAACTTAACCTAATTAACCCACTGTTTTTGGAGTGGGGGTGGGGGTTATATCCATCGCCCTCTTTTGGCCACCTTATTAATGCCCCACTTTTCTTCAATGCCCCTCTTGATCTTTCCGCCACCCACAGGGGGGCAGTACCGCCCACTTTGGGAACCACTGATTTAAAACATATAGTTAGAAACAGTCACTCTCACAACAGCTAAGTCACACTGTCACAAGCTACAACCACACCTCAGTCACACTCACATAGTATTCCTACACGACCTGTCCCCACTGTCACATGGCACCCCCATACCGCTTCAGTCACACGCTATTCCCATACCACCTCAGTAACACTGTCACATGAATGCTCACACACCAATTCAGTCAAGCTGTCACATGCCATTTCCCTTCCGACAGTAAAGACAAGGTAAACAAAAAAGAAGGAATCAATTTGGAAACTAAGAAATTGCACAGATAGCCGTTTCTCTAACATGTACACATAGACATGCATACATGTATGTAGTTATGTATGTATGTATGTATGTATGTATGTATGTATATATATATAGTGGGAAAGAGAGGAGAGGGTTTAAGTAAATAATATATATCTATGCGAAGATTAATGTGCTGATCATGACACTTCAAACTAAAGACAGACAGGCCAAGATTTATTCATTTTCCACAGGTGAGGAAGTGTAATGTGGGTAACTGTATGAAGGACCTGGACATTGCGCCATAACTCTTACTAAAATTTCAGGCCTTGTGCCTATAGCAAAAAGGATCATCATTATTATTACTGACAGAATCGTTTTCATCCATCTTCACATTCTGAGTTCAAGTTGCGCCAACGTCAACTTTGCCTTTCATTGTTTGGGGTTAGGGTTAGGGTTGATGAAATAAGTACCAGCTGAGCACTGGAATCGATGTAATTGACTATCTCCCTTTCTCAAAATTTCAGGCCTTGTGCTTACAGTAGAAAGGCTTATTATTATTATTATTATTATTATTATTATTATTATTATTATCATCATCACCATCATTATTATTATTATTATTATTATTATTATTATTACTACTATTATTAATAAAAGTGACAGCTTCAGTTGTCTCCAGATCCTGTCAACCTGCTGCAGCATGAGTCACATTTTTCCATGATTTAGCATTTAGTACCATGCTGCTGTCCTTTGCAGCATGCAGTCCTATTGGACAGAACCCCAATCACAATCCCACACATCCCTCATACATGTAATGAACACACACACATATATTTGTATACATACATAACTACATATATATATATATAGATATGCAGGGCAGGGAATCGTCAATTAGTAATAAAATTAATAATTAACAATTTTGCCGGGTAGCTCAGTATGAAAAAACCTTTTTCGGTAAAAAACATTTATAATCATAAATATATAGGGATTGACAGTAACCTGCTTCTCCAACATACTGAGAATTCAGAAATAGCAGTCAAAGAACTACTGATTTCAAAACTACAAATTATTACTCTAGATTGATAGCGATATTTTTGATACACACAGAACAAAAAACAGTAGAGAAGAGCAAAAAAACACTTGCCTTTAGTTAATTTAGTACAATCGTTTCACAGTTAAGAGTAAATAATAC
>NC_068986.1:49740310-49743521 GCF_001194135.2 Octopus bimaculoides
ATATATATATATATATATATATATATATATATATATACACACACACACACACACAACAGGCTTCTTTCAGTTTCTGTCTACCAAATCCACTCACAAGGCTTTGGTCGGCCTGAGGCAATAGTAGAAGACAATTGTCCAAGGTGCCAAGCAGTGGAACTGAACCCGGAACCATGTAGTTAGAAAGAAAGCTTCTTATCACACAGCTACTACTGCACTTATTGGCATAAATTTTAATGATAAAATCCTATCTGGACCCCATTGGAGAACTCCTGGTCTAGAGTCTTCAACATTCTAGTATGGCTAGCATCACAATGGCTGTGTGGCATGGCTATGATCAAGAGGTAGACTTTGCAGGTAACATCATAGGTTACCCACATAGCAGAGCAGTAGATCTGAATAAGAACCGATGATGAGTGAAGGAGACACTTTGGATCTACTGCAGACAATTTTGCTCTGGTCCCCAGTGGCAGGATAAAATGCATTTAGTACATGCTGTAAAGTGGTTGGTGATAGATAGGAAGGACATCCGGCTTTAGAAATTGTGCCAAAGAAATGAAACATCCAAACAAGATGTGGACCCTATAATTCACAACACAGCCTACCTACCTACCTGGGTTTTTTTGTTTTTTTTTCTTTACTACATTTATATATATAAACAACTATAAAGCTTTCTCACAACAAATGATTTTGGCAATTTCCTGCGTCACCTGACATGAAGGCAGCAGAGAAGTTTTGCATAAATTCTCATACTCTTTACTCTTTTTACTCTTTTACTTGTTTCAGTCATGACTGCGGCCATGCTGGAGCACCGCCTTTAGTCGAGCAAATCGACCCCGGGACTTATTCTTTGTAAGCTTAGTACTTATTCTATCCGTCTCTTTTGCTGAACCGCTAAGTGACGGGGACATAAACACACTAGCATCAGTTGCCAATTGATGTTGGGGGGACAAACACAGACACACAAACATACACACATATATATATTATATACATATATACGACAGGCTTTGTTCAGTTTCCGTCTACCAAATCCACTCACAAGACTTTGGTCGGCCCGAGGCTATAGTAGAAGACACTTGCCCAAGGTGCCACGCAGTGGGACTGAACCCGGAACCATGTGGTTGGTAAGCAAGCTACTTACCACACAGCCACTCCTGTGCCTGTGAATTTCTTCCAATCACAACACTGCATTTTTATGAATGAAAGCTCATAAAACCATGCATTAAACTCAGGCTCAAGAAAGAGGCAAATTTAAATCCTATGTTTATTTGAATATACATCTTGAATACTGATTTGAAATTGCCCCAGTCTTTATAACAAAATCTATATATTAAATCACCAAATGTATGCAAATATACACACACAAAGACACATGTAAAAGGCAAAGTTGAGATGTTAAAGAAACTTGCCTGTTATTTCTAGCAAACTGAGCAACCATATAAAGGCTCCCGTGTTGGTTTGCACATACTGTTGTAAATGCAGTATCTATACAGATAAAAAAAAAAAAAAGCAAGGCAAAGCAGTGAATGAGACATTTTAAATGTTTCAAATGTGGGATGAGAATAAATCAGACAAAGAAACATTATTTAATTAACATTGCGTCCCACACTCATCCGAGTCAGGTACTACTAAATATAAATCTAATTTCACCTACCACTGCCCAAATCTAACACTTCCATTGTAGAATTCTTTTATCAGTATACAATTACGAATGCACACGTGGACATACATGAATCCACAAGGACATAAATGTATACACACAAAAGTATATAGATATGCATATACACCCACACACAAGCCTATACATATCTAGAGTTTCTTAATTGCATATTAAAATTACATAACAGAATTTCATCGGATGTAGAAGCATATTTGTCTTTTTTTATATAAAGGAGCATATAAGCATATTGTATTTTGCTCAAAAACACATACACACACACACACATACACATTCAATCAATCAATCAACTTTCCATGTAGATGAACAGTCAAGCCCAAGCAGTCGAGTTTCGCAGTACAGGTTGTACTATTCATCCTTTCGATTGCTGAATACAAAATGTGGCTCGCAAGACTTCTGTTCAGGAGATTTTTCCTGAGTCACCATCTCATACTTGTACACCAATTCACCACAAGATTACCCATTAACAGCTTGTGGACCAAAGTAATGTGAAACGAAATGCTTTGCTCAAGAACACAACAAAACTGCCAATCTTAAAATTGAAACCATGATCTCACAATCATGAGCGTAACATACCCACCTACTAGGCCATCAAACACACACACCTTTTCTTTCTCACCCACCATAACACACTTAAACACACTTATCATCATCATCATTCAATTGCAATCCTCCACCCCTAACAATTCAAGCTTTTCCAATCAAACGTAGTCCCATGTTTGGGTGACTAGCCTTGGTCAATAACAGAATTTGAAACCCTAAGCAGCAGAACCTGCACTTAGAAACCAGAGAGCCTAAACAGAGGCTGGCAAGAACAGTTTGTCCAACACACTCAGAATTCCATTGACTGATGCTTTGCCAATGAACTGTGAAACAATACAAGGCAATGCTGATCTCAGCAGGATTTCAACTCTCAATGCACAGAGCTGGAACAAATGCTGCAAGGCATTTTATTTGACACTGGCAATTTGCCACAGTTACATGCACATCACTAATCTTGTCATAAATGGCATTAAAATGAATATGTTAGATACTGAGTGCATGCTCACAGCATAAATCCCACAAATAATTATCATCATCAACATCATCATAGCTTTGACATCTACTTTTCCATGCTTGCATGGATCAGACGGAATTGGCTGAGGAGGATTTTCGGCAGCTGGATGCCCTTCCCATTGCCAATGTTCACTTGTCTCTAAGTAAGGTAATAGTTCCCCATGACTAAACATTCTTTTATGGAAGATAAGAAACAAACGGCACTACTTGCAGGACAGTAACATCATCATCATCATCACCGTTTAACATCCGCTTTCCATGCTAGCATGGGTTGGACGATTTGACTGAGGACTGGCAAGCCAGAAGGCTGTACCAGGCTCCAATCTGATATGGCAGAGTTTCTACAGCTGAATGCCTTTCCCAATGCCAACCACTCCGAGAGTGTAGTAGGTGCTTTTACGTGCCACCGGCACGAGGGCCAGTCACACAGTACTGGCAACGGCCACACTGGCAACGACCTCGCTCGAATGATTTTCT
>NC_068986.1:49743531-49745213 GCF_001194135.2 Octopus bimaculoides
AGGGCCAGTCACACAGTACTGGCAACGGCCACACTGGCAACGACCTCGCTCGAATGATTTTCTAACGTGCCACCAGCACAAGTGCTAGAAGGCAACGCTGGTAACAATTACACTCTAATGGTGCTATTTACGGGCCAGACAGCTGCTCTGGCAATGAACACGCTCGACAGTGCTGTTAGTGCTCCACTAACACTTATTTAAAATTATCATTCAGGTATGTGGGAAGTTTGAAAATCCCTCATGTAGTGACAACTGTGACCTGCATAGTTACGAGCTGCCTTTAGGCAAGGCACAGCCCCTGTTCAGCCAACCTGTCAATGGACTGCAGTATAGCAGATTGTGAAGAGGTAGTGAAACAGCTTAACTGAGCTAATGGTGCTTCTTACATTGATGTTGAGTGGAGAAATCCTAAAAGATTAACAGTCAGGATCAGAAGCAACCGCAACACATCCATAGGGGTGGCATTCATGGGCATGTAATCAGCTACTGAAAGATTCACTATGACTCAAGCTCCAAGTTTGAATTAATAATAATGGAACTGGATGGCAATTGAGAGTATTGAGAATCCACAAAAGCAGCAACAAAAAAAAAAAAATAAAGAAATAAATCTAATAATTATCATGAAGGCGCAGGAGTGGCTGTGTGGTAAGAAGCTTGCTTTCCAACCACATGGTTCTGGGTTCAGTCTCACCTTGGGCAAGTGTCCTCTGCCAAAGCCTCAGGCCGACCTAAGCCTTGTGAATGGAAAATGAAAGAAGCCCGTCACGTGTGTGTGTGTGTGTGTGTGTGTGTGTGTGTGTGTGTCTCCCATCCATTGCTTGACAACTGATGTTGGTGTGTTTACATCCACAAAACTTAGTGGTTCGGCAAAAAAGAAAAAAACCGATAGAATAAGTACTAAACTTACAAAGAATAAGTACTGGGGTTGAATTGTTTGACTAATGACAGTACTCCACCATGGCCAAAGTCAAATAACTAAAACAAGTAAAAGAATAAAAAAATGCAATGTCAAGGCAAGAAAACAGCAACACACACACACATGTACATTTATATGATGAGCTTCTTCTCAAATTATGGCTATGAAATGCACTCACAAGGCTTTGGTTGACCTGGGGCAATAGCAGAAGACACTTGCCCAAAGCACCATGCAGTGGGACTGAACCCAACCCCATGTCGTTGGGAAGCTAACTCCTTAGCACACCTTTTGGACACAAGAAATTTTCTAGGAAAAGAAAAAATAAACCCACGGATAGAACTGACCACAGTATATCACTGGTACACATTTCATTGACATTCCCTGTTCTATGTTTGCATGAATGACAACCATCATCATCATCATCATCTTCCTGACCATCACTCCCACCAACACCATCATCGTCATTTTAATATGCACATTTTAACACTTGCATGGGTCAGGCAAGATTCAGTGGGATCAACCTTCTACAGTTGAATGCTTTTCCAGCCACTGACCCTCCACCTGTTTCTCCATAGCCAGAGGCAACAATATTTCCCCCAAGGCCAGGCATGTTTTCATTGAGAGTTGGGAATGGCAACACCATTTATATGACGGTCATGATGTTTGTTTACAACTATCACTATATATATATATGGTGCACCAGCATGACCGCAGCCACTTGGCTGAAACACATAAATAAATAAATATATATATATATATATATATA
>NC_068986.1:49745884-49753231 GCF_001194135.2 Octopus bimaculoides
TTGGCATCGAAAGTTACACAAATAAAAGAACTGGACGCCATTGCATAGTGCCAAGGACTCCAAATTTGCCATCAAGATGTAGGACAAGATACTGCAATAGCCTGGGCTTCAGAGGTCCACAGCTCTTCAATATCCTCCCGAAGGACCTGAGAGACTTGCATGCGGTGGATGTAGGTGTCTTCAAGATGAGGCTGAAACTCTTCCTGTCAGGTGTCCCAGATGAATCAACTTCACGGCAGGAGGTGCAGATGAGAGCGGCTGCATCAAACTCTCTCATGCACCAAATGTCAATTCCTGAAATAAAATTTGTGAAGTAAAATTGTGTAGCAACACCAAATGGCGGTGCCCCAGCATGGCCACAGCTCATGAGCTGAAACTAGGGAAAATGAAAAAATGAAAATGAAATGAAAATGAATGATACATATACACACACATTTATATATATTACATCCATCCATCCACATATATATAGAGATAAAAGAGAGAAGGGGAGAGGAGAGAGAGAGGGAGAAAGAGAATTAAGATAAGTATTTTTAAAAAGATAAAAACAATGAACACTAGCTGAGTGAAAGAAAAAGAATGCTGCAAATGTGTAGAATCTAATATTTGTATATAAACCATATATTTATACGTGTGTATGTGTGTGCATGTGTGTGATGACTAAGATGGCAGATCAACTAGACATGCACACAAAATTTAGAAGTCTCCTAATTTTGGCAAATAATAGACTTTCGTTTAAAATCTCATGTGACATTGTACTGTGGAAACAAATTGATTTGTCAATTCAAGGTTGTTGTCACAGCTAATAAAAGCCTTCAAATATCATCAAGATGGAGATGAAGTCTGTGGAATCTATCAGTGCGTTATTTAATACCTTTGGGTTCGAGCATGTCCAGGCCAATCACGGCCTGACCACCTTTTTCTCACAAAGGCCACTCGCTACAGCAGTAGTAGTAATACTGAGTGCCTAGTATGAACTGATGGCTGGGGTGGATGGATGGATGGAGGTTGGCATGGCAGTAGCGTGATGTCAGTGAAGAAACGTCTGTTAGTCAACAACCATCTTTGCAATTTGTAGTATTTTTAGTTTGTCTCCTGCCACTGTGTTATTGATAAAGAATTTCTTCACTCTGTATGCTCAGACAATTTACTACGCGCGCACTCACACCCTCACATACATGTGCACAGGCGCACACATGCACACACATACACACGCAAAACCTTTATCTTGTAATAGTCACTAAATTGTGGCCATGCTGGGGCACTATCTTGAACGGTTTTAGTCATTGAGATCGACCCCAGTACTAATTTTTTTTATTTTACAGGTTCTTTTGCCAAACTACTAAGTGGCATGAATGTAAATAAACCAACACAGGTTGTCCACAAGTGGTGGGGGACAAACACACACAAAAACAACCTCCATCACACATACACACATATGCATGACTGGCTTCTTTCAGTTTCCATCTACCAAATCCACACACAAAGCTCTTATCAGCCCAAATCTATAGTAGAAAACACTAGGGCAAGGTGCCACACAGTGAGACTGAACCTAGAACCATGTGGTCAGAAAGCAAACTTCATACTACAAAGCCAAACGTGTGCATATACATACATACATACATACATACATACATACATATATATATATATATATATACATACATACATACACACACATATATATATATATATATATATATATATATATATATATATATACCTATCTTATACAAACATATACTGCATATGTGGGCATGTGTAAATATGTTTGCTTGTGAGTGTGTGTATACACATATGGTTAACATATTGACATATATGTAAAAATTATATATATATATATATATATAGTGGAGATCATTAACCAATACATGTGCTTGTATGTGTGTGTCCACATACATGCATGGGTGATGTATGTATAGTTTCCTCAAACACAGGCTTTACTATATACACACTGGCATATCTCTGTACTGTTCAACACTTCAAATATATATTTATCTAAATCTATTCATCCACTGAAAGGTCCATCAACCTAAGCACATAAACAGACCGATATATACACACATATGTGTATGGGTAACTGACTATATGTACGTGTTAAGTACGTGTGCATGCTTCTGTGTGTGTGTGTGTCTGGAGTGATTCCTGCAAAAGCAGAAAGCAGGCCAAAAATGAGTGAAGCTAATAAACGGTTAATCCTGTGACAACATTAACTCGGAAGCAAAAATAACATCGATGGCGTCGGGAGCCAGCAATGGCGGTGCCGGCAGCAGCACGGTTAGCCTGACATTCAAACTGCCAACAGAAATTCTCTGGTGTCACAGCTTTGGAACCACCGAGGAAAGGTGAAGGTCATTAACCAATAGATTCCAAGAAACGAAAACGAAGTAGTCCTTTTTCTTCTGAGCTGTTTGTCAGTGGAAGCCAGTGAAGATGCTTCACAAGCCTTGCTCCCGTCATGTCAGAAGATGCTGATATACAAGTGTCAAATAACCAGCAACACATGCACAGGGTGTTTTTGTTTTAGGCAGTCAGCGCCAGAAATGAAGGAATGATCTGACTCATGTTATCAGGAAATTGATTATCACAGCTTTCAATGGCGTGCAGTATTTTTCTTCCGCTTTCCTAATGAATCGCATGGAATGCCTATTTATATATATATATATATATATATATGCATACATGCGTGTAAATATATGCATGCACGTCATTGTGTGTATGTGGATATATATACATACGCACACCATTACTTATATGTATATGAATATACCATGATGAATGTGTGTGTGTGAATATATATTCATACATATTGTGTGTGTTTGTATATGTGTGTATGTGTATATCTATATATATATATAAAGAAGGAAAATAAAATACCAGGCAAATGAAAAAACACCACATACCAGTATTTGTCACACACAATGGTTCTGAGCAAACTTAGACACACAGTAAAAGGTTACTTAGCAATACAAACAGGAAAGCAAATTAAAGAAACAATATTGTATTTGCTTAGCTTGAGAGAAAGAGAGAGAGAGAAATTCAAACTCAGACCCTGAGTTCCACACCATTTCAGTGTTATCTAAAACAATAGAATTACGTATAATTTTATCAATTATTTATGTTTACCATTTCTTTTCCCAATATTTATTTATAAGCTGATGAAAAAAAATTGATTTTCCTTTCTCTCTCATATTAACCCTTTTGATACCAACCTGCCTGCAACTGTTCCTGATTCTATGAGAGAAACTTTTAAGGTGATTAAAATTAAAAACCTTCCCCTAAAATCCTATGTTAATTTATGATTCATGGAGTAGCTTAACCCTTTAGCATTTACATTATTCTGTCCAAAGTAATGCTCATTTATTCACATTTTTAAAAATTAATGAAGCATTATTTTGTAACTTTCAGATTTTGATGAGGTAACTTGTTAATTTTTAGAATGATATTGGTTTGAGAGGAGAGATCCGGGGCTGATTTGAACGTAAAACTTCTAGAGTATTTTGGCTGGATATGGTCCGTTTAAATGCTAAAGGGTTAATAATGACAAGATTATTTTACTAAAACACCTTGTTGCTTTAACTGAAATGAAAGAAGTATTTGAAACATAATTTTAGTAATGAAAGGGTTAACAAGCATTTGATGGTTCTGCAAAATTTTTACTTTTAGATGTTGTGAATGAATTACTGTCATGGGTCAAAGAGCTCATAAGAGGGTCTAATGTTTGTTCAAAGAAGATAGATAGAATGTTGAACAGTTGTCTGATAAAGACCAGCCTACTTTTGGGGAAATACTGCTGGTAGCTGAACTAAAAAAGTAAAACAAAAATTAATAATTAATTTTAGAGAACATTCCTACTAGCTAACATTGGACTCTCTCTCACATAGGGAGAGAGAGAATCAAACCTTGTTTATAGATGTGCTTTGGTTAGCTCACATTAGTTTGTAAGGGGCATAAGGCTAGTTTCGTTGTATGGCGTATATATTTACCCCAGGATGGGATGTTGGTCCATCAGAAGATTACTTATTTCTATCAGCTGTGTTGACTGGAGCAATATGAAATGAAGTGTTCTGCTCAAGAACACAACACATTGCCTGGTTCAGGAACCAAAACCACAACTTTACAATCAGGAGTCCAACACTTTAACCACAAAGCCATGCACTTCAACATATATGGGTTTGGCTGAAATAAATCCATGGAACGCTCTACATCAGTGAAGGGCATCAGTGGCCCATGGGACTATCTAAATAGCATGCCTAATGAAAGATTCGCTTAAATTGTTTTAGTGCAGGGCCTGCTTGTTGATGAGCAATGTCTTGTGTGGCCTACATCTCCAAAAAGTTTGCCTATGCTTGCTTTATATGATGCTTCAGAGTACTAGAAGCAGCAGCCAAATCTCACAAATCACACCTAGCTGTCTTAAAAAAGGGAATAATACAGTCCAAAATCCCCAAATACATTTACATTTGAAAACAATCAGAATAATGGCCATGGCAGGAAAATGCCTGATTGTAAGCAGGCAGGTTCTTTCAGGGATGACCAGAGTAAAACAACATTGACCTCAGTACAAAACAGGAACTACTTACACTTCCCAACTGAATCATCATCATCAACATCCTCCTCCGCCTCTAACATCCATGTTCCGTGCTAGCATGAGATGGATGGTTTGACCAGATCTGATGTCTGCTTTGCTATGGTTTTTGGCATGTAAAGTGGTTGGCATTAGGAATGGCAAAGATACCCTTTCTAATGCCAAACACTTTACAGTGTGGACCATGGACTGGGTGTTTTTCATACCACCTGCACTACTGAGTTTGTCATACCATTCGCAGTACTTCAAACTATGGGGAAGGTAGGGGCTTCACGCTAAGAGGTGAGGTGATTAATATGAATGTGAGGTGGTGGGGGACAGAGCTGATTTCTGTAGAGGGATCTACATAACTGCTCACATCTTGAAAGAGGAAGAGAAAACGATAATCAACACAAAAAACAATTAAGAATTAAACAAAAAAAGAGTCATCCAAATATTAAAATCTCACAGTTCTACTATTTATGTGGAGGTGGCAGTTGAAGAGGGAATGCCAGATAAAAATAAATGTTTCAATGATAAGGTGGGATTTGAACTCAAAAAGCACAGACATACACCAATTTACATCTCTAGGATGGTACCGTTTCCATCCAACCCACCAAGATAGAAAGAAAATAAAAATAAAGCAGAAATGTTCTCAGCATGATTTGAACTCAGTGCACTGACAGCCAGAACGAATGCTGAGGTAATTTATTCAACACTCTAATCATCATCATCATCGTTGTTTAACAGCCATCTTTCATGCATGCTTGGGTAGGACACTTTACAGGAGCTGGCCAGGTAGAAAAACTATCTTAAGCTACTGTGTCTGTTTTGGCAGAGTTTTTACAGTTGGACGCCCTTCCTAACACCAACCACTCTGCCAGTTTACCTACCAACTATTTACATAAAATAATTTAAATTCTATTTGGCCATAAATTTTGTTTAATAGAATTTGCAACAAACTAATAATAATCAAACAAAACAATTACATTAAGTAGTGATGCATTCATGATGATAAAAACCCTCGTATCACTCTTTTTAAGTATCTGAATTTCAATGAACATTACACCTACATACCTACATCTATATACCAGCTGCCTAGAGTACTGGCACCCTTTGTACCCATGAAGATGAAGATGCTCAATGACTGGTTGCAGATCTACTACTTGGATATGAGTTAACACTGACAGACCAATATACAGGGTGTCCACAAAGTCTGGGTACATGGAGTAGATAAAATCATAACATAAACAATTAAATATAAGAAATAATAATTTCTTAAAAGTATGTGTTAATCTCCATGTACCCAGACTTTGTGGACACCCTGTATAATCATCATCATCATCATCATTTAATGTCCATTTTGCATGCTGGCATGGACTGGAGGCTTGACAGGAGCCAGCAAGTGAGAGGACTGCCCTGAACTTCACTGTTAGTTCTGTCATGGTTTTTACGGATGGATGCTCTTCCTAACGCCAACCACTTTGCAGAATGGACTGGGCCCTTTTCACGTGGCACCAACATTTATCTTTTATCTGTCTTAGTCATAGAACTGCAGTCATGTTGGGGTACTGCTGATATATAACTATCATCATCGTCATCATTTAACATCTGTCTCTAGTCTCTTTTGACGTGGTTTTTATGGCTGGATGTTCTTCCTAACGCCAACCACTGTACAGAGTGGACTGGGTGCTTTTCATGTGGTACCAGCACTTATCTTTTATTAGTCTTTGCCATGCTGGGGTTCTACTTCGTAGTGTTTACTTAAACCAGTACTTAGTACTTATTTTAATAAATCTGATACTTAATCTGTCAGTCTCTTTTGTCAAACCACTAAGTTAAAAAAAAAACAGTCCTGATCGTCAAGTAGTGGTGGGAACAAAGACAAACATAAAAACGCACACACATGCATACATACATATATATGGACTTCCAAAATGTTTCAGGTAATAGAATTCACTCACAAGGCATTAATTAGTGTGGGGGAAATAGAAGACACTTGCCTAAGGTGCTTCACAGTGGGATTGAACCTAAAATCACTAATTAACATGCAAATGACTGAGCACTCCAGAGACTGCATACCCTTAATATAGTACGCCAGGGAGAATCAGCATAACACAGAGTATGACAATACAGGTACTACTCATTTTGGCCAGGTGAGTGAACTGGAGCAAAGTGTAATAAAGTATTTTGCTCGAGGACAATGCACTGCAGGGGACTGAGCACATAACCATACAATAGTGAGCTGAATAATCTAACTAGTAACCCACACACCTAAATCAAAAGAAGATGATTCTAAAAATAATGCTTAAAGTATCTGAATTTGCAGATGCATCCAACCCATGCAAACATTTAAAGACAATGACAAAAAGGAAATACCGTAAATTTTTAAAAAATGTGCGTTTGTGTGTGTGTGTTTGTGGTTATATATATTATTTGTCACACACACACACAAATAACCATTCTGAGGTCTTTTTCAAATTAAAAAAAAACATAAAAACAAATTTTTTTTAATAAATAAAAAGTGGGGGGAGGGGGGAATTCCTTCAAGCAAGTGGCAAGAGTGAAAAAATAAAACAAAAGAAACACAAAAGTAAACAGACACCAAAAATAAAAAAAAATTAAAAAATCTGTAAAGGAAAAAAAAAAAATGACAAAATAACCATGAAAATGTCAAAGTTTACTGAAACTTTTTTCAATGCCATGTTTATCAAAAGCTTGACTGGTCCATAAAACAGATTTGTTCTTAACTTCTTGAGTGCTTATATGTAGAGACATTG
>NC_068986.1:49754159-49755424 GCF_001194135.2 Octopus bimaculoides
TTTCAGTTTATTTTTTTGTTTTAAAAACATTTGGTATACTTTACTATTTGGTATTACATATTTGAGGTGGGATTAGTGTTCAGGTGTATTTTATATTTTTATATATATATATATATATATATTTTTCTCTCCATGTTATTTTGATTCTTTCTATTGTGTCGGTAGTGGCTCAGCTTTCTGCATTTTTTCAGAGTCTGAAAGCTGTGTGCATGTGTGTGCGCGCGCATGCATGCATGTGCACGCATAAGAGAGTTTAAAGTGAGTGCAGATCATTACTTGCAGCTGATAGATTAGAGGAATACATTTAGAGTGGATACGTAATATTGGCAGTGGTGTAGCTAGAGTGTGTTCCACCCGGGGTGGCCCTTCAGTTTGCTGCCTCAGGGGCCCCACAAAGAATACAAATTGCAGAGTGGCTATATCAATTGTTGTATTTAATGGTGAGTAATGTCCATGTCCTGACATGAAAAGCACTATTATTTGATTTCAAAACAGCTTATACAGGCTTATAACCTACAACAGACCCAAAAGTGATGCTGCCCTCATAAAAGTACTACCAGGAGAGGGGGACATTCCCCTCTAGCTATGCTAGTGAATATTGGAGCTGGTGGGGAAGGGCATTACGAAAGAGTAGGTGAGGATTCCACATAATAATAGTGGATTGGACTAGATTGGCTTAGACTGCCTATGTTCAGTCCACTGCAGGATGAAGGCATCAGCATGTCCCTCAACCAACCACAGTCTGATGTGGAGGTTGTGAATCTGAGCTAGAGATCAGATTAGTTTGATGAGCCTACTCTGCCATACTGGCTGGACATGGTTGGCAAATGGATACAGTTTTTTTATACTCATACCCAGGAATAATCAAGTCGATTACAATGAGATCAATGCTCAACTGGTACTTACTTTATCAGCCCCAAAAGAACGAAAGGCTAAGTTGACTTTGGCAGAATTCAAATATAAAGGTGGATGAAATACCACTAAGCATTTTTCCAGGTGTGCTAAGGGCTTTTTATGTGGCACTCTTAAAAAAAAAAAAAAAAAAACCAATGCCACTGAAACTATTTTATTTATTTTACCCATCCTTGCTTTTCTTAACTAATTGGCACTGCATCGGTTATGACAACGAGGGTTCCAGTTGATCCAATCAACAGAACAGCCTGCTCATGAAATTAATGTGTAAGTGGCTGAGTAGCCCACAAATACACATACTCTTAACATAGTTCTCACGGAAAGAATCAGCGTGACACAGAGTGTGACAAGGC
>NC_068986.1:49755459-49759882 GCF_001194135.2 Octopus bimaculoides
ACACGTGTACCCTTGACGTAGTTCTCACGGAAAGAATCAGCGTGACACAGAGTGTGACAAGGCTGACGCTTTGAAATACAGGTACCTCTCATTTTGCCAGCTGAGTGGACTGGAGCAATGTGAAATAAAGCATCTTGCTCAAGGACACACAACACATAGCTTGAGATTGAACTCACAACTGTATGATCATGTGCTGAATACCCTAACCACTAAGCCACATCCCTTCACACTTTTCTTATCAAACCATGAAATAACTAGTACCTTATCTACAACAGCTGCCTGTACTAAATAAAAGCCTTACCTAGTCTTACCTGTCTAGCGTTCCTATAGCCCTTTGGAATTCTCCTCTTGCCCAAGGGCTCCCCTCATTCTACTGATACTGAAGCTGAGCATCAACCACATTGATCTCGCCAGACTGGGAAGACCTTCAACTGTTTTGGACACTATTGTTCTCCCTACTACCACTTTTATTATTCCTTTGACTACCTTACAATGAACACACACACACACACATGAAACTATTGAGATAGAGAAATGTCACGATAGAAGTAATTAATGAGATTGATTGCTTAGACTGATGTAAAATATCTAAGAGAGAAGGAAGACCAAGTAAAACTTATGTTCCATGTAAAACACTTTTCCCACACCAGCCGTCTCCTCCTATTCCATTACATAATTGGAAGAAATATTTTTGATTGATTACTAACGAAAGGGAAGAAAAAATAATTTGTTTTTTTTTTTTGTTTGGTGTTTTTGGTTTGTTTTTTTTTTTAATTCGTTTTGCTTTGTTAAGTTGAAGGTTTTACTCTTTTAGTAAGTTATTGTTATTAAACACACAGGTTCCTCATCTTGAATACACCATATGTATGCTACATTATAGATCTTCCAAACATATACAGATTTGTCCAAAAGTCCCTTTAGCATTAATATGGCTCCGCTAATAATTGAGAACAGTTATGCATTTTATTGCACATTTTGTCTCCTCTCCCTAACTCTCTCACTTCCCATCTCATAATAATCTTCATTCACCTCTCCACTATATTCACTAAGCCACCACCCCAATATACACACAACTCAGTCCTCCTATTGTGTACAATGGTTCAGGGGTTCCAAGATAGCTGGTACACCTATCTGCTGTCCATGCTGCCAGTCATTCAATCAGACCACCCTGGGTAGTTGAACTAGGTATGTGTAGACAGCTGAATTGGATTACTATTACATTGTACCCTTTTAGAACAATGGCTGTTCTATCATATTTTGATTTTGATAACACTATTTTTACTAAAATAACATATACATCAAAAGATACTTACACACACACACACACACACACACAGAGTAAAATAGCAAAGACAATAATAAAAATATATAAAACAAACAGAAAAGTTCATAATTAAAATAGTAAAAGAATTTCAGAATCACCCTTTGCTCACACACACACCCACAGCAATTAAATATAGGCACTTCAATTTTTTTTTCTGTTTTGGTATGAATTACATACAAGACGTTGTCTATAAGTTCAACCTAAGTGAAAGAAAAGCATAGATCTCACACACACAAGTCATACCATGCATTATCGATTGTTGATTGATCATGTTACTGATTTACATTAAATGGATTTTCAATGAATTTATTATTGAAATAACAAATATTACAAACATAAATGTTGTTTTACTGGATAAGCCTACCTATATTGTCTCTTATGTCCTAGCAGAGCAGCCACTTAACCACCAACAGACAGATTATTCTGATTAGTACCTAATATAGCCTGGTATCACAAAAAATTTCTTCTATATTTATTACTTAAGGCCATCCCAGAATCAAAATCATCGTTTAATGCCCCTATCCCCTTTTTTTCATGCAAGCATGGATTGGACAATGTCTGCCATCTGTTGTGGCTCGTTGCCCTCTCATTTGAGAGGTGTACCTTTCAGGGATCAGCTTCCACTACTTTTACCAGTCCCTTCTTCAGTCTCCCTCACAATAAAAATATAATAATTATCTATAATGTAAATGGTTAAAAAGTTTTAGTTATATAGGTGCAAGCATGGCTGTGTGGTTATGAAACTCACTTTGCAACCACATAGTTCCAGGTTCAGTCCCACTGCATGGCACCTTGGGCAACTGCCTTCTACTATAGCACTGGGGCGACCATTACCTTGTGAGTGAATTTGGTGGAGCAAAATGTGCAGAAAACTGTTGTATACATATGTGTATGTATGTGTGACTGTGTTTGCATTTGGCTCCACACCCCACACTAGACAACTGGTGTTGGTTTGTTTATGCCCCTGTAGTTCAACAAAAACAGGTCGACAGAACATTTATATGCGGTAATGTAAATGAGGGAACAAAATACTAAAGAAGCTCATAATTTATTCCATCAAAACCTAATATTTATCCCCATTTAGGAGGAGGTTCTGTCAGAACAACATATACTGTTAGAACAAACTATACTGGAGAAGTTACTAGGAAGGAAACTCGCAATTGGGCTTTCGGTGCAAAACGAATCCTGGTTCATGCAGAGTGCATTTTGCACCTGAAGCCAATATGAGAGTTTCTCTGACGATAACTATCGCAGTATTGTTTGTTCTAACAGAACCTCCATGTTTAAATGGAGATAAATATTAGCTTTTGATAAATTAAAATGGGGGAAAATATTATCGCTTGGTACAAATACTGCCTCTGTTGCTAATGTGGTAAGTCGCTTGCTTACCGACCACATGCTTCTGGGTTCAGTCCCACTGTATGGCACCTTGGGCAAGTGTCTTCTACTATAGCCTTGGTCGGGCTGACCAAGGCCTTGTGAGTGGATCTGGTAGATGGAAAACTGAAAGAAGCATGTCATATATGTGTATGTATGTATATACGTATGTATGTATGTATGAATGTACACACACACACACACACACACACACACATGTATTTGTGTGTGTGTCTGTGTTTGTCCCCAAGACATTGCTTGACAACCAATACTGGTGTGTTTACGCCCCTGTAACTTAGTGGTTTGGCAAAAGAGGCTGATAGAATAAGTACTAGGCTTAGAAACAATAAGTCCTGGGATCAATCTGCTCGACTAAAGGTGGTGCTCCAGGATGGCCGCAGTCAAATGACTGAAACAAATAAAAGAATAAAAGGATATATTTGTTCCATCAATACTCAGAGTTTATCACTATTTGCTAACAAAAAACTGAAAGATATTATCAAAGGCATTTTTTGTATTCATGTGAACTCTTTTATTCTTCTACTTGTTTCAGTCATTTGACTGTGGCTATGCTGGAGCACCACCTTAAAGGGTTTTAGTTGAAGAAATCAACCCCAAAACTTATTCTTTGTAAGCCCTGTACTTGTTCTATCGGTCGCTTTTGTTGAGCCGCTAAGTTACGAAGACATAAACACAGATACACATGCATAAATATATATACACACATACATACATATATATGATGGGCTCCATTCAGTTTCCGTCTACCAAATCCACTCGCAAGATTTTGGTCGGCCAGAGGCTCAAGTAGAGGACACTTGCTGAAAGTGGCATGCAGTGGGACTGAATCCAAAACCATGTGATTGGGAAACAAGCTTCTTACCACACAGCTACGCCTGCACTCATATATTTTGTTTTTTAACGAATTCTAACCGATGCAAGTGTGGCAAAGTAGACATTAAATGATAACTACACACACACACACACACACACACAACTATATAGTTATATATCTGCACATATACACATAAATACACATGCTCAGAAATATATATCTATTTATATATATATACACATACATACATGTGTATATATTTGTTTAACATATGCTAATGAACATTTAACTATATGACATATGTTTGAATGCACACACAAGCACACATACATGCACATCATTGTGCAAAGAGATAGTGAAATGAGTGTGAAAGACAAGGAGAAGAGTATGTAAAGTATAAGACTGCATATGTGCATGCAACAGTGTTTGTGTGCGTACGCATGCGTTCTGTGTGCTCTGAGAGCCAGCCAGAAAACCAGCTAGTGAACCCACCAACAATTCACAAACCTCCTCAACATATATTGATAGTTAAGAGAGAGAGAGAGAGGTGAGAGAGAGGGAGAGGGGGAGTGAGAGAGAGGCAGAGATATAGAGAGAAAGACATAGGGTAAGAGAGTATGTGAATGAGAGTGCCTGGTTGATCTTTTGATTGGCATGTTTGCTATGGAAGCCCAGATAAAAGAAGCCCCATACCTGCTGGCAACTGTTCCGTTCTAGCATTTGAGGAATGCACCAAGGGGTGATTTATATGTGTGTATGTGGTGTGCACGCGCATGTATATGTGTGTGTGTGTGTGTGTGTGTGTGTATTTGTGTTGAGAATTTACAAGATGCAGCGAGGAAGGTCCTTGCCAACACTTTGTGAATGACTTGAGTGATTTGTGCAGT
>NC_068986.1:49760249-49765825 GCF_001194135.2 Octopus bimaculoides
CCCCCCTCGTCCCCCCTCTCCCTTTTCTCTCTGGTGTCAGTCATCTGGTTGCAACCACCACATTGTCTTCTCTCACCCTCATCCCCATTTGTACACTAACTTGTGATCTGATTTGTTTACACGTTTACTGTGAGACAGCAAACAGATTCTGCTGCAAAGTGGACAGGGTACGAGGGGAGGAAGGGGCGTGGCTGGGTGGGAAAGTGCATGTGCAGAGAAGAATGGCGGTGGTGGAGGAGAAGGAGAAAGACATAGTGATTTTACCATTCAAGAAGAAAGAGTGAAATGGTGGCAGAAGGAGGGTGGGGGTGGCATGTAAAAGCAAGAAACCAGGAAAGAAAGACAGACCGAAAACAGCAGAGATAGCAAAAAAGACTTTGCTGAAGCTGAAGGCAGAACGAGATATGGTAAGAATATTCTAAGATTCCAAAGGCTAGAGAGAGAAAGAGAGAGGGGGGGAGAGACAGAAAGAGAGAGAGGGAGAGAGAAAGAGAGAGAGGGGGAGAGAGAAAGAGAGAGACAGATAGAGGCAGAGAAGAATATAGATGAATGCATGTTGCAAATGACAGTAGTGGCCGATGAGAGCTTATGTGATTGTGGCCAGAAACCTTGAGAATCTGAGGCAAGGGATTAAATGAATTTGAATTTTTTTTTTTTCATTTTCCAACATGTGTGCATGTGTGTGAGCATGCATGTGTACAGCTAGAGTTATTGGAACATATATGGTGGTACCGACAATAAGGAAAGTGGTGGTGGGGTGGACACACATGACAGTTTGGAAGGTGCAGAAGACTCCAAGAAGTAGGAGGTTGAGAGATTTTCACAGAACTAAGACAAACATTGGAGAATACTTCTCTTCATCTGTTCAATTATTTATTTTGGATGCAGGTGCAGGATACGGAATAGCTTTCTTTGCATTTTACATGTTGCCATTGTCACTGTTGTTGTTATTGTGGAATGCAGTGGATTGGCAGAATTATTAGAGCATTGGTCAAAAATGCTTTGCAGTATTTTTGTCTGGCTTTCTATGCTTTGAGTTCAAATCCTGACAAAGCTAACTTTGCCTTTTTATCCCTCTAGGATTGATAAATTAAAAGTACCAGTTAAGCGCTGGTGTCTATGTTAGAAGCCATTATTATGACAGTAGATGTTGCAGAATTGTACTTCTTCCAAATCTTTGAATTCTGAGTTCAAATCCTGCCGTGGTTAACTTCACCTCTCACTCTTCAAGGGTTTACAAAATAACCTACCAATTAGTGGTGCTCATTGCAATCAACTAACCCCTTCTCCACAAAATTATTGGCCTCATGATTTAATTAGAAGAAGTAATTACAAAAGA
Source organism: Octopus bimaculoides (assembly GCF_001194135.2). Classification (NCBI taxonomy): domain Eukaryota; kingdom Metazoa; phylum Mollusca; class Cephalopoda; order Octopoda; family Octopodidae; genus Octopus; species Octopus bimaculoides. The sequence goes on from NC_068986.1 coordinate 49,761,589, forward strand.
GGCAAGCTGGCTGAATCATTACAGCGTTGGTAAAAATACTTTGTGGTATTCGTTCAGATGCAGTATGCTCTGCTTTCAAATCCTACTGTGGTTGACTCTGTGTCTGTGTGTGTGTCCCACCATGACCAAGGCTCAATAAAATAAAGTACTGGTCAGGCACTGAATTCAATTTAATTGACTCTCTCTCTCTCTCTCCCCCCTCAGAATGACCAGCCTTGAGCCAAAATTTGAAATCATTATTATCATTATTAAGGAGACAAGCAGGCAGAATTGTTACCATGTTGGGCAAAAGGTTTAGCAGTATTTTGTCTGCCTTCATGCTCTGGGTTCAAATTTCAAACCATTATTATTATTATTATTATTGTTATTATCATTATTATTATTAACCCATTCCCTCCCATAATTCTATTAACTGGAATTCTTTTATGAAACTTTGATTTCTAGCATAAAAAAGCCTTGGAATGGTCAAAACACGCTGGAATGATCAAGATAACATGATCAAAATAACATTTTAAATAGAAATAAGCGAGATATTGGGTGAAAAATTAGCAAACCACATTTGAATATCAGAGAAATATACCTAGTAGATATAGCAAAAAGGTTAGATATGTGTAAATATTGACAGATAATTACGAAATTTGTAATTTTTAAGTGATCTCATATAAGATCACTGGTAGGTAATGGGTTAAGGTGGAAAGCTGGCAAAATCAGTAGGTGCTGGACAAAATGCTTAGTGGCATTTTGTGCATCATTACATTCTGAGTTCAAATTCAACTGAAGTTGACATTGCCTTTCATCCTTTTCAGGTTGATAAAATAAGTACCAGTTAAGTACTGAGGTTGATGTAATCAGCTAAAATCTTTCCCCAAAATTACAAGCCTTCAGCAAAAAATTTGAAACTATTATTATTATTATTATTATTATTAATGCTGCTGTTGTTGTGGTTGTTAATTGGACTGTGAGCTGGCAGAGTCATTTGTGCATCAGACAAATTGCTTTGCAGCATTTCTCCCAGCTCTTCATATTCCGAGTTCGAATTCTTCAGAGGGGTGTCCAGGGCACCACCCTTCTCTGTTTTGACCAAGCAGTGAAAAAGTTTAAGAAAGAGAATATTTTTAACCCCTGTATTACAGCAATGTCTTGTCAGCTCTTATAGAGAAAGAACCTAAACAGAAAGAGAGAGAGAGAGAGAAAGAGAGAGAGAGAGCATCAGTCATTGGTTTGTTCTTGCCAGAGAAGCAGTTTCACCGGAAGCCAAAAATCAAAACAGCGATTTTGATGAGAACATCTGATTTGACTATTCCAGATGAAATATTATGCTTATTTAATGCGGGGAGATAGCTAATTATGTTTCTTGACGAGATAGACGCAGTGGTGTTAGTGGTGATGGTGGTGCTGGCAACAGCAGAGGTGGTTGTGGTGGTGATGGTGGTGGTGGCAGTCGTAATGAAATGTTGTTGCTGTTGCAGTTCTTTTGTGTGGCATTCAAACATTTTATTTGTTGTAATTAACAAAAGGACTCCTGCTTTGATTCTCCACCATAAATTTTGCTAACATGACCACTTCCCAACCACCACTGCCAACCACCACCGACCAGCACCGCCAAACCACCAACACCTTCAACCATTACCTCTACTCATGTACCACCACCACCACCATCACTGCAACCAGCTACTGTTGTCACCACAACCACCACCTTCACTCTATACAGACTTTATAATTAAGATATTAAATCTTCTACCAGTGGTGATCAGTGCTTGAACTTGAGATGCAAATTATCAGTTTTAATTACATACATTTACTTCATAATTAGCTCAAAATCAAGTGATGGTAGCAGTACTGTACAATAATATACTATATAACAATAATGACGACAACGACAACAACAACAAAACATATACACACACACACACAGAAATGCACACGCGCACACATAGTCTATAGCCTACAGCAGTAGCAGCAGTAATACAATGATAATAAACAAACAGAAAACCCCTTCCAGTGCTACATCAAACCTCCACCCACGACCTACACTGCAGAGTGTGGAGGAGGAGGGGGAGTGAAGAGGAGGTAGAGGCCCAACCCTTGCTTAAATGCTTGTGTAACCTTTTTCTTCAATATTCAAAGATTTATTCCTCGTAGCAGGTGATAGTTTATGTGAGAGGAGGAAGTGCGTGCGTGCATGTGCTTGTGTACGTGCACGTGTATGTTCGAGCTCAACAACCACTATGACATATACATATGTATATATGTACACACACACACACACACACACACACACACACACACATAGATATATATACATATACACACAAATGTACACGTACATACACAAACACTGAGTGAAGAAGATAATTATAAATGTAATAATAAACAACGACTGTAAGAAGAAGAGGAAACAATAGAAATAATTAACAAGCCAACAAACAAACAAAAGCAATCAAAGAACTATCATCACTTAATTTAAGGCAAGAAGTAAACAGAACAGTATTGGTAGAGGTTGAAGTGGTGCTTGTGCTGGTTGTTGTGGTGATGTTTGCAGTAGTGGTTTGCAGCGGAAGGTTGCAGTAACACTTGAAACAAGAGTGGGGTATGAAGTGTCATTGGTGTTGGTTTCATGGTGGTTGTGGTTCTGGTGGTAGTGGTTCTGGTGGTTGTGGACCTATGCACATCTAAGACACTCCAACTATGACAATCCTGTCTTGTTTTCTTAGATGGGGCTGCACTATCTAATGTGTCCTTTTGTACTTATTTTTTTTTCTTTCAGTTTGTGAGGTGAGATCTGAGGGTGATTTAGCAGCTATCTCTAGCAGACTGAATGACCATTACTATTTTATTCTGGTAGACCCCATAGAGACCCATCTATAAAACAAACTAGTTTTATAGATACTTCTTTCAAAATTCCTATTTTGCTTTTCCCCCAATCATTTGTGAATGAGAATGGTCAGAAACATGGTGAATGATGTTAAAATCACTCGAGAAAGAAATTTAGCTGTTTTTCTTTACAATAAATACACCATAAGCAGAAGTTTTCATGAACCATTAAAAATATTACTGCAGATCCCCCAATTTACTAATTTGCTTGTTGTGAAGCCCCAAAAAATCTTATATGGGACCCCCAGGGGGTCACATGCACCCTGGTTGAGAACCACTGATGTAGAGGCTTCCTCGGTTGTTGTTATTGTTAGTAGTAGTAATAGTAGTAGTAGTAGTAGTAGTAGTAGTAGTAGTAGTAGTAGTAGTGGTAGTGGTGGTGGTGGTGGTGGTGGTGGTGGTGGTGGCAGTATGGATAGTGAAAGATTGTGGTAGCATTGTGGCCAGTGATGGAGCAATGGTGTTGTTAGTGTGGCTAGCTCCAATTTGACCCTGATCAACCAGTTCAATAGTTCTACCTAGCTGACAAGTATACCGTACACTTTGGCATGCAGTGTTGAAGCTGGGACACTTTGCAGTTATATTTTAAGATAACATTCTATTTGTTATCAGCAGTATTGAAGATATCTACTTGGATGCTTGGGGATTTTAAAGATGCTCATGTAAGTAACTACGAACATTGAAGTTTGCCACAACAACAAATTGTGACCTTCACATATCATGAGGTCTCTCCCCCTTTTTTTTAGCAGGTATGCCTTATTAGATATATAATAGGTGGTCTGCCTACAGCTTGAGAGGATACAAACTGCATAGGTTTCTGTTCCTTGTGGTTTGTTGCATGGAGAAATTGGGGGCCCAGGTACATGGCTCTGTGGTTAGAGCATCAGGCTCACAATCATGAGGTAGTGAATTCAATCCCTGGACCAGGCTGTGCGTTGTGTTCTTGAGCAAGACACTTTATTTCACATTACTTCAATTACTACCTAAAAGCCCCCAAGGAGAAAAAAAGACAAACAAACAAAGAGAACAAGAAAGAAAAGAAGAAAAATGGAAAATCAAGTGAAATGCGAACACAGGAACCGTTACCTTCAACCTGTTAGGAAGAAGGAGCATGGCAGAAGAATGAAAATGAAAGAGACAAAGAATTTGAGACAGAAGAATATGTGTCGGACGAAGAGAGTGGTGAAAGATATAAGAGAAAGATACCTACAGGGAGAAAGTTACGAAACCTCGTAGAATATGAAAAAAGGGTTGAAATCGAAAAAAGGTTAACAAAGATGAAAAATGTTAGCAGGGTGAAATTGGCAAACTCAAAAGGTAAGAAGGGCGTGCTATTGGAGAGAGAAAGAGGAGAGAGATTAGT
>NC_068986.1:49765999-49776675 GCF_001194135.2 Octopus bimaculoides
AGTAAGCCATTTCATCCTCATTTTTTATCATAGTCATAGAGGAATGAGATAACAGATGAGAGAGACCTTGTTTCATGCCAAACATATTAGAGCGATTATTGTCCCATAAGAATGTTTACAACATTCACTAACAACAGTTGTTGTAGTATATGATCCAACAGAATTTATTTACATGATTCTGCTTACAAGAATGGATAACAAGCAAAAGAAATCTGATTGAAACATCTGGAAAAACTAAAGATAACAATTAATGGTGCCAAACACAGTTATTTTTTGTTTTTTATAGATTACCTACAGAAGATTATCTATGTGTAAAGGGTATCTAAAAAAAGAGAGCTATGGGTGGAGGGGTGACGGACTCTTCAATCACTCTCTGTCTTTCAAAGGATTTCTGATGTTGAAGGTTACAGCTGTCACAGACCTATGATAAAATAGATCTAATCATTTCAATAACTGTTCCTTTACACAAGTTTGTGTCAACAGACTGATTCTTGAGACGCAACACAAACTTGGCAGGAATCTCCAAGACTTGATTTTAAATATAGATTTTCGAGAAAAGGACGTTTTAATTAGGCTTTACTCATTATCCACAATATCATTAAAAAAGTGCTGTTTGGGTAAAATAAGAGGAGATAGAGACAGAGACAAACAAGAAAAGAGAAATTCAGAAGGTAGTTGTCCATATAAAGAGAGTAGGTGTGGTGTTAAAATATTTAACCCTAACATTGTAAGCCAAGAAGTTTTACGTGATTAAAATTAGACCCAGAGTGTGTGGAGAAATAATTATTAAATTAATTAGCAATACTGGTCAAAACAGGCAAAGAAAGGAGCCTCCAAAATATCAGTTAGAATTAATGAAAATACAATGCAACCAATTTAATGTATGGTGAATCTGTGTGGCAGTAAGACCATAACTCTTGACATGTTTCAGCTTTGTTAGACCATCACAACAAAGAACAGTCTTTCTCGCTGCTGCCAAACACTATGTGGTGTTATAACTTGAAGGAAGAGCTAGGTAAAATATACCTAGGGACACTCTCTGTGGGGAAAACCAAATGGCAATATTGATGCTAGCATACTTTGTGGAGAAAGTCAAGAAATATACTCCACTGACATGCAACATCAATCCCCTAAATGCTGCTCTATCATCAAATATGGTTATTATCTCGTTCTCCATTGGATCTGAGTAAATAAGCAGTCTCATTGCTATGTCAGTGCTTTGCAAAAGACAAAAGTCATGGCAGTGAAGAGCCCTAAAAAAAATCTAGTCACATGATGAAAACACTGATAACTAGTTTTCCTTCCAATGCCCTTTGCAACCAAACTAGTGCTAGAAGTGTGGAGGCGCAATGGCCCAGTGGTTAGGGCAGTGGACTCGCGGTTTCGATTCCCAGACTGGGCGTTGTGAGTGTTTATTGAGCGAAAACACCTAAAGCTCCTCAAGGCTCCGGCAGGGGATGGTGGTGAACCCTGCTGTACTCTTTCACCACAACTTTCTCTCACTCTTACTTCCTGTTTCTGTTGTGCCTGTAATTCAAAGGGTCAGCCTTGTCACACTGTGTCACGCTGAATATCCCCGAGAACTACGCTAAGGGTACACGTGTCTGTGGAGTGCTCAGCCACTTGCACGTTAATTTCAAGAGCAGGCTGTTCCGTTGATCTGATCAACTGGAACCCTCGACGTCGTAAGGGACGGAGTGCCAACACACAGTGCTATAAGTTCAAAGTTTTCAATTTTCCGGGATTACACTCATATGGTTAAGAAGGGAAAAACCTGATATTTACATAGTCCACAATTTCCATATTTTAATGCATAAATGGGCTTGCTGGAGGACAGTACCAAGGATTCCTAAATGCTGCCAATATAAAAATTCTTTATATTCTTATCCTGGCAGCCTACTTCAACTGCTACATGATATACCTTAAGGGAGTGTTGCATAGGATAGAATAATAAAAACATAGGACTCAGAAATCTAGTCATAAGATCTAGACCAGTGACACTCTCACCTTGATGGTTCAATACTTATCTGGTTCCCTATAACCACACCCATATTAAATTAAATGAAATTAAATTAAAAATAAAAACAAAAAACAAGAGCAACACAAAACTACAGTGAGACAATAACACAAATTATCTCCAATGTAATGATAATATATACAACACTTACTCCATGTGTCAATCCTTTAGGATCCAAACTGAACATACCCAGCCCAAATATTCTACCTATTTTGCATTCAAATTGACCAGATCTGACCTCTCACACCTACCCTACAATGTCATTCTAAAAATAAACAATCATATCACTGAAATCTCAAAACTATGAGATAATGCTTGGTTAATTCAAAATCATGCGAATGAATAAGCATTACATAAGATAGATTGTTCTGAATGCTTAAAGAGTTAGTTTTTCATTTCAGGAATAGCTTCACTAAAACTCCTGTGTCTAAAGGGAGGCCAGGTACTCTCTAAGGACAATTATAGTACTCGATTAAGGACCTCTAAATAAGGGAAACAGAGAGATGCTAAATCAATTATACAACTATATTTGGCACAGAAGAAGAGGAGGATGTTTATGTTTATGTTTATGATGATGATGATGATGACGATGACAATGTTGCTGATAATTTCGCCAGTGATGATAATCCTTCAACAGATGTTAATGCTATTACTGCAGATGATAAGCATCATCATCATCATCATAACAACAACAATAATAACGATGACCAATTCAGACTAAATGTCAACAATATTAATTTTCCCAAAAAGCTCTTTACTTCTTAAACTGTGAGGAAAGAAAATATATAAAGAAATGGGAAAAAAAAATACAAAAAAAAGAGCAAAAAATAAAAGCAAAACAAAACACCACCATCACTACCACCACCACCACCTATCACTCACAACGATCTACGACTAATATCTAAGACAAAATACTGAATGACTGAGCTTATTACATCGATAGGACTGCCTGCCAATGCATCAACAAAGCTAAGTACAACAATCTGTTGGTAATTCCCTGCTAAAGACAATTCACTTTACTTAAGCTGCTAACACACACACACACACACACAGAGGCTTACACACAGCACACACTTGAGTCAATTAACAAGGGATGTTCATGACCTGCCTATCCAGTTTGGTTTATTTAACGAACAATTAGCAGACACTTAGCAACATTACACAGACTCACTCAAACACCCTTCTCTCTCTCACTTCCACTTGCATATGTGTGTGCAAGCATGCTTGAGTGTGTGTGTGTGTTTGTGTGGCTGTGAGTATGTGTGCCTATGCTTTGATGTTTTTAATTCAGGCCAAAAGTGACAAATAAGCAGAGAACAAGAAGTAAGCTCCAGTCAGATTGAAATGGCAACTGAGACTCCATTTCTGGTTGAAGGTAAATCAGTTTGTCCCTGATACCAATATACTTATTCTAAGCACACAATACACTCTGTAGAGTAGTTGGCATTAAGAAGGGCATCCAGCCATAGTCACCAGGCCAAAAGAGACTATGTTCCCTGCATCCCCCTCCAGCTAAGCATTCCTAACCTAGCAGGCTGAGTGCTACATGAAAACTAGATATCAACATATTCAAAATACCGATCTCTCCCACCTACTCTCTCGCTCTCTCTCTCTGCTAATCACCAGCCTATTCACAAGTCTATCCAATTTATTGATACCTGGCACAAATCTCTCTTCATTTCGATTTCAGTCTTACTCAAGCTTCTTTTGATGTGGAACCCCTTATACAATTCTCAAAACTGCTGCAGCTGTACTCTTTTTACTCTTCTACTTGTTTCAGTCATTTGACTGCGGCCATGCTACAGCATTGCCTTTATTCGAGCAAATCGACCCCAGGACTTATTCTTTGTAAGCCTAGTACTTATTCTATCGGTCTCTTTTGCCGAACCGCTAAGTTACGGGGGACGTAAACACACCAGCATCGGTTGTCAAGCAATGTTGTGGGGACAAACACACACACACATATATACATATACATACATATATACGACGGGCTTCTTTCAGTTTCCGTCTACCAAATCCACTCAAAAGGCTTTGGTCGGCCCGAGGCTATAGTAGAAGACACTTGCCCAAGGTGCCACATAGTGGGACTGAACCCGGAACCATGTGGTTGGTAAGCAAGCTACTTACCACACAGCCACTCCTACGCCTATACCTATATTTTATAGACAACCCCCATCTACCTTAATTTTAAGGGAACATTAAATGAAACAAAACTGGCTTCAGAGATAGAATTTATTCATATGATATTAACATTATATTCATGAAGGAAAACATCTTTTGTCTTTTCATAAAATTAAATTTTATTTAAATTTTATTCAAAAACATCTTTTGGAACACCAGAATCTTTTCACAGAACTTAGTGGTTCCACAAAATTCTCTTAGGGGAAACACTGGTCTGATGCTCTTCTAAGAGAAGGAGATTTAGAGAGAAAGAGAGACTATATACCAGTGATTCTCAACCAGGGTCCATATAGGACTTTGTTATTAAAATTTATCTGCAATAAATTGCAATAATACAAAAAAAAAAATTAAATAACTTTCATTTTAATAGGAGCAGGTGTAGCTGTATGGTAAGAAGCTTGCTACCCAACCACATGGTTCTGGGTTCAGTTCTACTGCGTGGTACCTTGAGCAAGTGTCTTCTACTACAGCCTTGGGCCAACCAAAGTCTTGTGAGTGGATTTTGTAAACGCAAACTGTAAGAAGCCCGTCGTAAATATGTGTGTGTGTCTGTCAGCCTGACTGTCGCCCATCACCACTTGACAACCGATTTTGGTATGATTACGTCCTTGTAACTTAACAGTTTGGCATAAGACACTGACAGAATAAGTACTTGGCTTAAATAATAAGTCCTGGGGTCAATTTGTTCGACTAAAACCCTTAGAGGCGGTGCTCCAGAATGGCTGCAGTCAGATAGCTGAAACAAATGATTCTTACTAATATTCAATTCTAAAAATATAATAGGATTTTTTAAAACATGGAATAGCTATGAGGGGTCCTTAGGTAGGAAATGGTTGAGGGACGTCAGGAAAAAAATTGGATCATGTAAAATGTAGTTCTAGATACACTGCTGGAAAAAGAAGAAAAAAAAAATGGATGGCGTAGGAGTGGCTGTGTGGTACGTAGCTTGCTTACCAACCACATGGTTCTGGGTTCAGTCCCACTGCGCAGCACCTTGGGCAAGTGTCTTCTACTATATCCTCGGGCCAACCAAAGCCTTGTGAGTGGATTTGGTAGACGGAAACTGAAAGAAGCCCGTCGTATATAAGTATATGCATATATATATATATATATATATATATATATATATATATATATATATGTGTGTGTGTGTGTGTGTGTGTGTGTGTGTGTTTGTGTGTCTGTCCCCCAACATCGCTTGACAACCGATGCTGGTATGTTTACGTCCCCATAACTTAGCGATTCGGCAAAAAGGACCGATAGAATAAGTACTAGTCTTCCAAAGAATAAGTCCCGGGGTCAATTCGCTCGACTAAAGACAGTGCTCCAGCATGGCCGCAGTCAAATAACTGAAACAAGTAAATGAGTAAAAGAGTAATAATTAAAACGTCTTTTATCCTAAGTTTATCCTGATCGCGACAGACCTTGGGTTAAACAACTACATCCACTGATCTATCTACATCTCTCTACCTATCTTATCCGTCTATCACTCTATGTATCTGTCACTGCTCCCTCCTCTCTCTCTCTACCTACCTATTTATTTATTTATTTGTTAATCTACCTAGCTTTTCCTTCATCGTAGCTTCAAACCATTTCCTGAAAACAAGGGCCACGATGATGATGATGATGATGATGACGACGACGGCCGTCACACTCACAAACGCCGCTGCCGTCGCCCGATGTTCTTAAACTAGTTTCTGTTTTACTTGAAATTATAATTTATTTCCTTTTATTTATTAGCTTGTAATGAAAGAAACCTCATTATAGCAAAAATCATACATCTCACAAATTTGGCACACACACACACACACGCACCAACAAACACACATTCACACACACTAGTCCGTGTCACATACAGACGCACTCACACACATTCATACACATTAGCCCGTACCTCATATAAACAGGCGCGCGCACACACAAACACACACACACACACATATATATACACACCGCGACATACAACTGCTTCCGCATACAAAACTTTGTATAAACACTCACACGCGACTAAATGAAATGAAATAAATAAGAATTAGAAAAAAAAAAAAGCATATGCATTCACGCACACACACACACACAAAACAATGGATATAGAATTACACATATAATCCTACTAAAACGCGTAGAGAGAGAGAGAGGAAACAATATATAAACATAGAAAACATTACACATAAAACCGTAAAAAACAGAAAATGCGTACAAAAACACAAACACAGTCGAGTGAAAAGTAACGCATATAGGATTTCACGTACATCTTTACATACACGCACACTTAAAATCTAAAGCGCGCAAACACGATGCTTATATAATCACGCACACATACACAAACTTAACGAACCCTGCCAAAGTAACCCAATTAACCGTCACCGCCGCCAACACCACCACAAACAATACCACCACCACCACCACCACCACCAACAGGACGTCGACAAAATACAGTAAATTTTTCAATAAAGTATGGAAATATAAATAACTTAAGAAATATTGTAATAGCAAATGAAAATTCAAAAACGCATACACATATATATATATATATATATATATATATATATATATATATATATATATATATATATATATATATATACATAGACGAGCGCGCATATGTATAGACAGACACGGATGCGGAGGCGAGGACGAATGGGGGTGATTAGGCTGTGTGTGTGTGTGTGTGTGTGGAGTTAATATTACACTTCACCTCTACAACGAAAGAATTAGTTTCCGATAAATAAATAAATAAATAAATAAAAACATATAACAAAACAACAGTAAACAACAACAGTTATTCTAGCAATATTACACCAACAACAATTACAGAAGCAATAACAACGACTGCAAAGAAAAAATAAATAAATAAATAAACAAATAAATAATAATAATAATAATAGCATCAATAAATACAAAAACAAAACAAAAAACAAAACAAATGCGGCAGTCACAACAATAACAATAATAATTGCAAAAGTAACGATTATGGATGTTAACTTCTGGAGATGTTATTTTTGTAGTTTGTGTGATGACGATGACGAAATTAACCGACATGGATTTGCGAATATAAAACAATATGAATTCTGTTTGAAGATAGATACATACATACATACATACATAGACAGAAAGAGGGGAGTTGGAAGAGGGGGAAACCAGAGAGAGGTGAAGAGGTGAGCAGAGGGAAGAGGGAAATAGGGAGAGGAGGTGAGAGAGAGAGAGAGAGAAGCGGGTGTTGGCATAAGGTGTGGGAAGTAGCAGACTACTACTACTACTACTACTACGACAATAACAACTGCAACAATGGGACTTTGTGATGGTAGTGGTGAGCGGAGGAGGCAGTGAGAAAGATTATGAGGGAATAAAAATAAGCTATCTTAAATAATATTACGAAGAACCTTTTAAGCAGAGTACGGAATACAAAGACGGTGATACCGACAGAGAAACGTATAGACAGATACACAGCCAGATATGTGCGCACACACATTTTTTTTTTTTTTTTTGCAAGGAAAAGTTTGATAGTAACTTCGAAGTTTTGGCTTAGTAGCCTTCGTCAAGAGTGCCGACTTTTTCCTTTTAAAAACAAAATATACATGATTACTCTGCTTAAAGAGTATTGAATAATAACGTGTTACATGCATACATATTGTTCAAATTTACAGAAAACAAAAGACGAAGACAAAGTAACAACAAGCAGGTGTATTAGTTTAACGCCCGGAAAGAATGGAAAAGTCTTTGACGTTTCGAGCCTACGCTCTTTGATAGAAAGGATTGAAAGTGAAGAAAAAAAATAAACGAGAGAGAAAAAATGTGTAGGGATTAACGGCTCAACACACACACACATGCTTTCCCTTTTGTTCTCTCACTCGGTGGTTTCCACTCATTTTCGATCGAATCTTCTGCGAGTTAACACGGGATCCCTTGAAGTTATCTTTAGCCTGATGACCAGCTAGCTGAGTACCCCTCGTGTTGGTAATTACTACTTCCAAAGTTCTATTAGCTATGAAGCATATGTAGCCTGGATTTTATCTCTCTAACTTAGGATTCATATTCGCATACACAGCAACCCCAGCTGCTAACCGTGAACTATAAAACAACTTTCTTCAGCTTACCGAACGGGGAAAATTTACAACCTTCTACATCAATAAACCACTACTGTTCCTGGTAGTTGTTTTTCATGCCTCCTACGGACTGCTTGAAGCTTACTAACTTCCTACAACTTGATACTTGGATCTTACCTTTACACACACACACACACACACACACACATTGTGTGTATACAACGCATGCATATGTACAAAGAAGATGGGTAGAAATAGATACACAAGATATTGATATCACATAACAGAGTGAGAGAGTGATCTTTTCTTTTTGGCCGGCACACAGAAAAAATAATTTTTTTGTAACTTAACACTTTGAAATTTTGTATACTGGTAGAATGTGTCATTTAAAACATCATTTACTCTTGGCGTTTTTAAGAAAATTCTTTATTTTCAAAGTTATTTCGGTAATTCCAACCAATCAATGACGTCTATTGGGGTGCAAACAATTACTGCTGTGGTTTGTCAACAAAAGGAAAAGATCCTGAGAGAGAGAGAGAGAGAGAGAGAGAGAGAAAGAAAGAGAGATTTGAGTGACTGACACTGGGATCAGCAGGTAAAGTTTCACATTATAGCAGGAAACAGGGGAGGGGGGGCTGAATAACAAAATGTCTTCAGAGAAGCCCCTACTCCAATTATGTATGTTTTGAACCTTAACTCTTTTAGACTAGGGAGGGGGGGCGTTCTGGTTATGAACTCCGGATAGCCCTCTGCTGCCACATTTTGCGCTGCTCAGTGCATTTTAATCTTTACCGTCCTCTCATCAGTTGCTGCTGCTCGAAGTTTTGCAGTTTCAGCACATTAACAACAAGACTGCTGGTTTCAGAGTGCTAGTATATTTAAAGAAGGATCTATTAGGGAAACGTTACATAAAGCAAAGACAATAAAAAAAGACAGGTACAAGAGGTAAGACAGAGTATTTAAGGTAAAAGACATGAAGTATATATGCGAAAAATGTATGACAAAAAGTTTTACTGACTTCACTAAAACTATACAGAAAATACTTTTTTTTAATTTTCAACGAAGACAAACAAGACACACACACACATACAAGCACAAAGATAAAACTACAAGGCCAAAACTTTTTACATGCATACACACACATAAGTGGAGGCACATGGCCTAGTGGTTAGAGCAGCAGACTCGCGGTCGAGGGATTGCGGGTTCGAATCTCAGGCCGAGCGATGTGTGTGTTTATGAGCGAAACACCTATGCTCAACGCGGCTCCAGCAGAAGGTAATGGCGAACTTATGCTGACTCTTTCGCCACAACTTTCACTCACTTTCTCCTCATGCATCTAGCAGCTCACTTGCAATGGACCGGCGTCCCGTCCAAGTGGTGAACCTATACGCCAATGAAATCGGGAAACTGGCCCTTATGAACAAGGCATGACTCGTGAAGAGACAACAAACAACACACACCTTGATGAAAAGGAAAGATAAACATGTAATAGATCAGACAGTTTCAGGTGACTGTGCGCTCATTTCCGTATGGCATTTATCAAATATGCAAGGTGGACTTTGAAAGGACTATGCACTAACTCATTACCACCAAGCCTTAATTCCAGCAGTTTACTAGGATCATATACAAGTAGGCCCTCCAGACCTACTTCAACTTTTTCGTTGACTGAATGACAAAGTCAGGATCAATGGCTTAACTGCTAGAAAAGGTAAGCAAGCAGCTAGCTATGGAAACATCAAACTTGTCAGACAAACATTAAAAATATTTACCAATTGTCCCCACCCATGGAATGGAGCAAATAACAACAACAATAATAATAATCCTTTCAACTAAATGTACAAGACCTAAATTTGATAGGAGTGGACTAGTCGATTACATCGACCCCAGTCTTTCACTGGTACTTAATTTATCGACCCCGAAAGGATGAAAAGCAAAGTCGATTTTGGCGGAATACAACTCAGGCAAAATCGATTATAGCGGAGTAAAAACTCAAAATGTTTAAACGGACAATATATTGCTAAGCATTTCGACCGGCGTCTCAACGATTCTGCCAGCTTGCCACCTTAATAATAATAATAATAATAATAATAATAATAATAATAATAATAATAATAATATCTTTTATCATTTACTTGTTTCAGGCTGAGGCCATACTAGGACACCGCTTAGAAGAATTTTAGTCGAATAATGGACCACAATACGTTTTTTTTAAAGTCTGGTACGTATTCTACCCGTTATGCATGACGAACATCATTAATTTCTCTGTAGCAAATCCACCCATAATGCGTTGGTTGACCGGAAGTTATAGCAGAAAACACTTGTCCAAGGTGCCACGCAGTACGACTGAACCTGAACCCAGAAGCATTTCGCTGAGAAGTAACATAGCCACACAAATAACAAATATAAATACAAATATAATACAAATAATG
>NC_068986.1:49778327-49780312 GCF_001194135.2 Octopus bimaculoides
CCTAGTACTTAGTACTTATTCCATCGGTCTCTTTTGCCGAAACGCTAAGTTATCGGTTGTCAAGCGAAGTTGGGGGGGGGGACAAATACAGACACACAAACATATACTCATACATACATATATATATATATACGACGGGCTTCTTTCAGTTTCCGTCTATCAAATCCACTCACAATGCTTTGGTCAGCCCGAGGCTATAGTAGAAGACACTTGCCCAAGGTGCCACGCAGTGGGAATGAACCCGAAACCATGTGGTTGGTAAGCAAGCTACTTACCACACAGCCACTCCTGCGCCTATGGTGACATTAATAATGATGATTTTTCAGAGTTGGGAAAAATATCAGGGTATGAATTGTACAAGAGGTGAATGAATTCAATCAGTTAAAAACCCTTTCACTATAAATGAAACAAAGGGCTGCTGATGTCAATGTTGCAGTCAGCCAATGTTGTTGGCCGATCAAACCAGCAATAAAGATGACAGGTGATTAACTTCCCGAAGCTACCACTGTCACCATTTGCAAAGGTTCTCTGACCGTTTTAACATTCAGATTATTCAATCTACTGTAATGCTTATTTATCCACAATGTTTTGAATTTAATCATGGATTATCTCATAGCTTTGAGATTCCTATCGTGTTATTGTCTATTTTTAGCATGGCATTGTAGAGTATGTATGAGAGGCCAGACCTGGCCAGTTTGAACAGAAAATAAATAAAATACTTGGGTCTGATATTTCCAGTAGGAACACCCAAAGGGTTAAGGTAATAAGAGGACCAAATTTAGCAATAAAGGAGCCTCAACGTGGTCTATCAGCATTTTGAAAATAGCACCTAAATCTCCCTCAAATCACATCGCACTATTTGGCCCGTAAAAAGCACCCACTACACTCTCGGAGCGGTTGGTGTTAGGAAGGGCATCCAGCTGTAGAAACACTGCCAGATCAGATTGGAGCCTGGTGCAGCCTCCTGGCTTCCCAGACCCCAGTTGAACCGTCCAACCCATGCCAGCACGGAAAACGGACGTTAAACAATGATGATGATGATGACACAAACACACATCGGATAATTCATTATAGTTGCACTATGTTTTAGAGAGAGAGAGAGAGAGAAAACGAACAGGATGGTCATCTCCGACATGCCTTGCACCTAAGGTCCGTTTCAGATCAGGACTAATCTTAGGTTTAAACAGCAAAATATAAACAAGCAAACAAACCGTATTATCCCTCGACAGACAGGATATATTCCGGTACATGTGATACGACAAAAAGCGTGTACGCACAAATGTGTGTGTGTGTGTGTGTGTGATTGCGTGTGTTTGTTCGAGACACGTCTTGAGAGTCAGTTGATATGCATCACTACATTCCCCTTTCAATGCACATGCACAAACAAGCAATATACTGCAACTGTTAATTCTAAGGGAAAAAAAAAAAAAAACAAGAAAAAAGTTCTGAAAAAAAGGGGGTGGGGGAGAAAGCCCAGGAATTAGCAAGCAGGTGGTGGCAACTGTTTGTGTTACTGTTGTGGTTGCTGGTACTTCTGTCAGAACATGTGATGGTGGTAAATATAGATGAATATAATGGCGATAATGGTGATGATGATGATGATGGCGATGATGGATGGAGATGATGATGGTGGTGGTGGTGGTGAAGATGAGGTCGATGACGAAGACGATGGTGGTAATAGGTAGTGATGATGATGATGATGATTATGATGACTACGACGTTGTTGTTACAAGAAGTCTGTGCTGCAAGCTATTCACATCTGACAAGGAAGTTAACAACAAACAAGAACAGGGAAAACACAGGCCAAAAGCAGGGAAGAGGGAAGAGGTGCCTGGTGGGGGTAGGTGGGAGCGGAGGAGGAGGAGTAAAAGACAGGGATACGAGAGAGAAAGAAAGGAAGAAAAAAAAAGAAGGGAGGAAAGAAAGAAGGAAGGATGGGAGGAAAGAAAGAATATGAACAAATACAAAATATAAACATGAATAGA
>NC_068986.1:49780457-49783829 GCF_001194135.2 Octopus bimaculoides
TATATATATATATATATATATATATGTACACACACAAACTAATATAGACACCTGTCAGTCTGTCAATAACAGAATGAATTCAGGAGATGGGGGGGGGGAGACAGAGGGGAAGGTAAAGAGAAGAAGTGAGAAAACACACACACACACACATGTATGCATACTCATACATGTATAGAGAAATTGGTGTGTGATCTTCCCTCAGTCTGGAGTCAATCAATCATTGAATGATACAAAAAGTTACCAGAATCTAGGCAGACCTCCCCCCATGTCAATTACTGTTAGGTACAAAGACTTGTTTCACTCACTAAATGACCCCCCCCTCCCCGCGGGTCTACAGAACAGAGGGAAGAAACTCACTTCAATCCAAGCCGTACAGAGAGAACTGCCTCGAAAATTGTAGTAATTGCTTCTCAACCACATGGTTCTGGTTTCAGACCCACTGCGTGGCACCTTGGGCAAGTGTCTTCTACAATAGCTTCAAGCCAAATAACGCCTTGTGAGTGGATTTGGTAAATGGAAACTGAAAGAAGCTTATCATATGTGTGTGTGTGTGTGTGTGTTTCCCTGTAACATAGGCAGTTTGGCATGAGAGACAAATACAATAAGCACCAGGTCTAAAGGGAAAAAAACACCTACTAGAGTTGATTCGTTTGACAAAAAACAAAAAACAGGTCAAAGTGGGGCTCCAGCATGATCGTAGTTCAATGACTAAGACAAGTAAAAGATAAGGGGAAATTGTTTTGTGAATGGTAAACCTCATCATTATTCACAGGCATGATGGTGTGGTTAAGAAGCTACTTTGTAACTGCATGGTTTCAGGTTCAAGCCCACTGCACAACACATGGGTAAGAGTCTTCTACTGAAGCATCAGGCTAACCAATACCTCGTGAGTGAATCTGGTAGAAGGAAACTGTGAAGAAGCTAAGCATAAATATATGCATATGCATCTATACATCTGTTTGTTGCCAACCACTGATCAATGACTGGTGTCAGTTTGTTTACATCCCTGTAACTTAGTAGTTTCAACAAAAGAGACAAACAGAATAATTACCAGACTTAAAAAATATATATATGCACTGGGGTCGATTTGTTCAACTAAAACTCTTCAACAAATTGCCCCAGCATGGCCACAGTCCTATGGCCGAAACAAGTAAAAGATAAAAAGGATATTTTAGATTTTATTTTAGATAATGCTAACATTGGTTTTAAATTTTGGCAGAAGGCCAGTAATTTCAGAGAAGCGGGTAAGTTGAATAGATCGACCCCCAGTAATCAACTGGTACTTATTTTATCAACCCTGAAAGGATGAAAGGCAATCTGAACACAGAACATAATGATGGACAGAATTTGAACATGGAATGTAAAGATGGGTGAAATGTTGCTGAGCACTTTGCCCAGCATGTTAACAATTCTGCCAGCTCCTCGCCTTAGTAGTAGTAGTAGCAGCAGCAGCAACGTTAATAATGTTGATGGTGATAATAAAAACAAGAATATTCATGATAATAATGGTTCTTAATTTTTGCACACAAAGACAGCAATTTCGAGGGATGGATAAAGTTGATTACATTTGACCCCAGTGATCAACTGGTAATTATTTTATCAATCCCAAAAGGATGAAAGGCAAAGCTGATCTCAGTAGAAATTGAACTCAATACACGAAGACAGATGAAATGCCACCAAGCATTTTGCCCAGCGTGCTAATGATTCAGCCAGCTCACTGCCTTCATAAAATGTTGACATTAAAAGATTATTAATTAATGCTAATTTAATCCAAAACTCGTGATGTTATGCAATTCAACAGTATACACAGCAGTTATTTATTTACATGTGTAAGTGGGAGGGGGGTAGGGATCAAACCGAAGAAGGAAATTTCAGAAGATACAAAAAAAAAACAAACAAGAAAGCTAGGCTCAAACTAGTACTTAAAACACATAGAGCCAAGTTTTAAAGTTTATTGAAGACTTTACCTGTTATATGAGGGCATGCTGACTGCCAAATAAGGAATTTCCCAGGTGTTGAAGAGTTATCTTCACAGCTACAATTCTGTTTAGCTTTTTTTTTTTTTTTTTTTTTTTTTTGTTATTGTTACTCTTCACCCTGAGATTAGGTGGTTGAACTCAGAAAATGTTACTTAGTTTTGTTTGAAATAAAGAACTTGATTAGTTTAATAAACCTAACTTAATTCCAGGCAAAGCAAAGTTATACTGCTAGTTAAATATAGGATGACAAGCTAGCAGAATTGTTAGCCTGCTGGACAAACTGCTTAGTGGTATGTTACACATCACTAAGTTCTGAGTTTAAATTCTGCCAAAGTCAACTTTGCCTTTCATCCTTTTGGGGCTGATAAATTAAGTACCTTTGCCCCAAATTTCAGAATTTGTGTCTATAGTAGGAAAGATTATTATCATTATTATTATCATTATTAAATATTATTATTTACAAGTAAAAAATCTAGGAGAGACAAAAATACAACAGGCTCACCCATAAGGATCCAAACCAGATATCCGTTGCATCTTAGGTGACTGTGCTCTATCCTTTGTACTGACACCCACAAACATCTCATAATTCATATTCAAAATTTTAACCATTGTGTGTAACATTCAGAGTCAATATGCTTGAATATTGTTCTGATTAGAAACTGTAATATTTGAATGTGTGTTAGTAGCGGAATAAGTTAATCTACTGGTGACTAAGCAGCTGCAAAATTATCTATTAGCCTCATGTGGCAGGAGATGAGGTCAGATTGCAGTCATCAACAGCAAACAGTTTACATAGTGATAATCTGGCTTTGAAGAAGGGGTGGGGGTCATAGAATGTTTTTGGCTTAATGGGTAAGGTGAGCACTTTCAGAGTCATCAAACTATGGCTATGTTGGAGAACCACACGGAAGAGTTTTAATTAAACAAATCAGTCCCAGGGCATTGAAAAAAAAGCCCTCTGGCACTTACCCTATCTGTTTCTTTTGCCAAAACGCTAAGTTACAAGGATGTAAACAAACCAACAGTGATTGTCAAGCCAGGGAGGTGGGGTGGGTGATGGACTAAATACATATACACATACAAATATATATGTGGAGGCGTGTGGCTTAGTGGTTAGGGTGTCAGCATCATGATCGTAAGATTGTGGTTTCGATTCCTGGACCGGGCAACGCATTCTGTTCTTGAGCAAAACACTTCATTTCACGTTGCTTCAGTCCACTCAGCTGGCAAAAATGAGTAACGCTGTGATGGACTGGTGTCCTGTCCAGCTGGGGAACATATATGCCATTGAAACCTGGAAACCGGGCCCATAAACCTCGCTAGGCTTTAAAAGGACGTATTTATTTTTATTTTATACAAATATATGGCACGTAAATAGCACCATTTGAGCATG
>NC_068986.1:49784419-49785250 GCF_001194135.2 Octopus bimaculoides
ATATATATATACAGTTCAAATTTACAGAAAACAAAAGACAAAGACAAGTGAGGGAACAACATGTAGGTGAATTAGTTTGAAGCTCAGGAAGAATGAAGAAGTTTTTGACATTTCAAGCCTAGACTCTGACAGAAAGGATTGAGAGGTAAAAAAATGGAGAAAGAATGAAAAAAAAAAAAAGAGAGCAAAAATGTGTGGAGATTAATGGTTCAATATGATGAAATATACACACACACACACACACACACACAATGGGCTTCCAAAGAGTTTCCATTTCCATCAACTTATTTCACTCAGAAGGCATTGATCAGTCAGGAGCTATAGTTGAAGGCATTTGCTCTGAAGGTGCTGGCACAGTGGGGGACTGAACAAGGAACCACATGGCTGCAAAGCGATCTTATTAACCACACAGCCACACATGCATCACAGTATATGAGCGATACCCAGTTTCAAATCCTGTGGAATATTCTGTTATCTTTTATATGTCCTAAACAAGCAAACAACCGAAACAACAACTGTTGCAAGCATTTCAAGGTTATTTTCTTTACCAAAAACAAAAAAAAGTGGGGTGGGGGGTAGTCATGCAGGACCCAATGACAGCCCTCTCCATTTTAGCCCTATTCTCCACATGTTTGTTCAGCAACGCCCTTGCCCTTTTTCTCAATTTCTACTGCCTGTTGTTCGTAAATGTCTTGTATAATTTATATTTCAAATGATAACGATTGATGTATAGCTTGTTACTCTTTCTCTCTCTCTTCACATACAGACACCCTTACACACACAGAGTTATACAAAGATATATATATATATATATATATATATATATATATA
>NC_068986.1:49786532-49792449 GCF_001194135.2 Octopus bimaculoides
ATATATATATATATATATATATATATATATATATATATATATATATATATACACACATACACACACATATAAGCATACATACATAC
This sequence comes from Octopus bimaculoides, assembly GCF_001194135.2. Taxonomy (NCBI): domain Eukaryota; kingdom Metazoa; phylum Mollusca; class Cephalopoda; order Octopoda; family Octopodidae; genus Octopus; species Octopus bimaculoides. Next base: position 49,786,619 of record NC_068986.1, read on the forward strand.
ATATGAATACATACATATGGATACATGAATATACACACAATATATGTGCGCACACACACATACATACATACATACATACACGCACCTACACACACACACAGAGAAAAGGGGAGCTGCAACAAAGGTATCCTCAAATGTCACAGTGTGATGACAGATGTCAAGATTTTAGTCATGTGATCATTGCAGCATTTTGATTTACACTCTGAATCACTCAGAGTACATAGCACTCCACCCACCCACCCCGCTCTGCCCAAGAGACAATAAATAAACAAAAGACAAAACACTTTCTAACCCCCTCTAGACAAATCAGACACCAAAGCCAACAAACAATGGCCTCAACTCCTCCAAGACTTGTTACATCAAACTGGAACACAAGATTCTTCCTATAATCTTTCCTAGAAAGGAACACACACATAAACACACACTAAATAATTTGCTGATGACAGTTTACCATTCTCTTGTTACAGTAACACCACAGGGGAAGGTTCTACCATCCTGTAACAAATTACAAAAGGACCCATATGGCATATAAATCACCACCGATAACATATATATCATACGAGTGCGTGCATGTATGTGTGTGTTTCTGTGTATAAATATGTATGTATATTCATATTTCGCTTAGGCATGGTGATACTAATAACATGGAGTTAAAACTCAACAGACATATTCCTCAGATAAAAGGCATTAGCCGAGTACAGAGCATAATAAGAAATTGAATAAATGGCAACAGGAACCAGAAATTATGGAATGAACTTCATTAGCTTACAACTGTTTCAGCTATACAATGAAATGCATTCATAGCTAAGCCCTTGTATATCACTTATAGCTTTGTCAGAGCCATAAAGTGATACACAATCACTCAGTTATGAATCCCATTATATAATTTCCTTGTTCCCATGTCATTTATCTAACTTTTATACCACACACACACACACACAGGTACAAGCATAGTTATGTGGTAAGAAGTTTGCTTTCCAACCATAATTTTTTTTTCTTTTTTTTTTATAAAAATCCTTTTTCGAGTACTTGTTTTTTTATTTTAAGGAGAAGAAAAAAAAGAAAAATTCAAACTTACCATTAAATTTCAAAAGAAATCCAAACCATATTGAAAGTAAAAAGGTGTTGTAAAAATAACCCTATGAAAAAAAAAAATATAACAAAAATTAGAACACAAATATCAATACAACATATATATATCAATTAAATTAATATTTCAATCAAATTAAATATGCAAAACTATTAAAGTATCAAGGCATAGTTGTTAGGATGTTGCATTCGTGATCATAAGATCATGATTTTGATTCTCGGACCAATAAGTTCAGACTAGCATCTTTTCCAGGAGGGGAATGGTTTAATCTCAGTCACTTATAACACCATAGGAAGTGGGTTAAGCCCTGACCTTATGAATCCCTAGGACTCACGCAAGACCAAACCAGAACTAACCTTAATCCTTAAGTATTCAGATCTACTCAGTCAAATGTAATGCTTATTTATTCACATTGTTTTGAATTGAGACCTTGAGATTTCGAAGATGTGATTGTTTAGTTTTGGAATGACATTGTAGGATAGGTGTGAGAGGTCACATTTGGTTAGTTTGAACATAAAACAGGTAGAACATTTTCGCCGGACATGGCAGGTTTAAATGCTAAAGGGTTATAACACTGCAAATTCCTTAGTAAACAGCCACCATAAAATTTGAAATAATTGATTTCTAATATAAATATAGGTATGATTTTGAACTGCATCTGGTGGTAGTTCCTTGAGAATTAACCCCCTTGAAGAAAAAAAAATCAGGAGCTGGAGCCTTGGTGACAGTTTGATGTTGTTTACAACTCTTATTCAGGTGCAGTTTTGTAGTTGTGTACAACTTTCTTCTCAGGTACTTCGAAGTTGTCTACAACCCTCCTGCGATGATGCTGGTACCAATGGTATCAAATTGTAACAGCCTTGCTGTTCCTTAGGATCTGTCAGTAACATGGAAAAATGGGAACACAATGCAAGGGCAACAGTCTTCTGTACCATACAGCTCAGGCTTGATTCTGTTGAACACCCTATACTGAAGAGATAAAACCGGATAACGCAAACATAATCAGGACAGCCCACAAATACAGAGACTTCCATTTGAACATCAGATTATTCAGCTAAGTAATGCTGTTCCAGTAGGTTGAACAACTAGGTCCCTCACTTAACCCTTTCGTTACCAACCCGGCTGAAACCGGTTCTGGCTCTGTAGTACAAATGTCTTGTTTTCAAAAGTTTTGAATAAAAATCTTCCACCAAACCTTAGTCACAATTTAGGTTTCTAACACTAGCTTAATGATAACTAAGTTATTTTACTAAATTCTTTGTTATATTTAAAATAATTAAAAGAAACACAGAGCATCTCAAAATAAATACAGTAATGAAAGGGTTAAGGTCACAAACAACACACAGAACCCTCAAATATAGACAGGAGGTTTATTATTTTTTATTTTATTCTTTTATGGATATCTCTTTTGATACAGACAGTTAAATTAAGCCCAGTACATGGGATCTATTTTATTTTATCAATCCCAGAATGAAGTAAGTTTAATTTGCTTTTGGCAGGATCTGAACATGGAATACCAACAGAAGAAAACTAAATAAAAACAATTTCCTTTAGTGCTTTACCAATTCATTCAGCCATGTATTGCACTTCAACATCAGTAATTAATTGGTACTGTTAGGATGGAAAAACATTAGGTCTTTGATTGGCACGAGTCATATTGCAGGTAAAAAAAAGTCTTGATTCTTTGTTTGTTTGTTTGTCCATGGACATGATATCTCAAGAACCACTGGATGGACTCGAATGAAATTTTCAGGGATGTTTGGCCTTATGACTAGCATGAATTGATTAGATTTTGGGATCGATCCAGTACCGGATAAGGATTCTGGATTATTTTCCCTGTATTTTTACTTAATTTTTGAGAGCGGTCGGGTTCATTCTCATTTGTTTATCGTGTTCATTCTCATTTGTGTCGAGTGTATTCTCATTTTTGAGAGCAGCTGAGATTATTTCAGATATTCTCATTTTAAAAATCATCTCTGGTTAATCGCTGAGAGTACATTGGTGTTACCTTCGCGGAGGTTTGTACTCCCTGTGTGACTCTTGTTATTTTTAGGGTGGTAAGCTGGCAGAAACGTTAGCACATCAGGCAAAATGCTTAGCAGCATTTCGTCTGTCTTTACATTCTGAGTTGCAAGTCAGCCAAGTTCAACTTTGCCTTTCATCCTTTCAGGGTCAATAAATTAAGTGCCAGAAAAACAGTGGGGTCGATGTGATCAACTATCCCCCTCCCCTTAAATTTCAGGCCTTGTGCCTATAGTAGAAAAGACTTATTATTATTATTAAGGTGGTGAGCTGACAAAACACTGAGTGGCCACCACTCATACTTTTGAGATCAATAATGTAAGTACCAGTCAAGTACTGGGGTTGATGTAATGAACTTACCCACTTCCTGGAAATTGCTGGCCTTGTGCCCAAAATTTGAAATCATCATCATCGTCATTATTATTATTATTATTATTGTTGTTATTATCATTATTATTAAGGTGGCGAGCTGCCAGAATTGTTAGAATGCTGAACGAAATGCTTAGCGATATTTCACCCGTCACTATATTCTAAGATCAAATTGCGCTGAGATCACCTTTGCCTTTTATCCTTTCAGGGTCAATAAATTGAGTACCAGTAAAACACTGGGGTTGATGTAATCGACGACTAACACCCCCACCCAATTTCAAGCCTTGTGCCTATAATAGAAAGGTTAATCATAATCATCATTATAGCTGTTGCGACGATTAAAAGAGGGTCCTACAATTGCTTGTACTAGATTCCTGACAAATTCCACCCCTGTGATCACCAATAAAACAAGTACCAATAACCAAAGCCGCCACATTAATCACCATCAACATAAAATCACAATCATATCTCCACCACCACCACCATCACCACTCCTTCCTCTCGCATATGCTCAATTCTCATTCTCATTACATTTCTTGGTTTACACAGAGGTACGGCACCTTCAGCCTGCAGAAAATCAACATTTACAACAGGAGAGTCCATAAATGTTGGCAGTGTAAGTACTGGAAGACATGGTAGTAGTGGTGGTCATGAACAAAGTGACAGCAGAGGCAGCAGCAGCAGTAGTAGTAGTAGTTTCAAAAATTGTAATGAGATGAAATGTAGTGACAACAGTAGAAATGGTAATGGAGTTGGTGGCAGCTGTGTATTTCATGATTCATAGATGTGATGATTGATATTTTAACATCTTAACAATAAATTGACAAGCTATTGATCAGCCAACTGAGGTGTGCACACACAACTGAAATGAGGAGTGGCTAAAAGAACAGGGTTAGAAACAGGCAGCCTGAGAGCTGAGCTACCAGCTAGAGCAGAACCATCAAGGATCAGTGACCACATAAACAAACATGTAGGTTGACAGAGGAATAAGCAGGGAGGTTGATGGATGGCTAGAAAGACTGATAAACAGACATACAAGCAGATCAGAGATGAAGGACAGATATATGGGTAGATTGAAGGATTGACAACAAGGAGGTTGACTGAAAGACAGACAGGTTGGTTGGTTAACAGACAAAAAAAACAACATATTGATAGATGGTCAAACAGAAAGATTAACAGGTGAACAAATAGGTAGGTTGACAAGTGAAAATACAGGTAGACTGACTGATAGTCAAACAGGAAAATTAACTGATGGCCAAACATGTAGATTTGAAGATGGCCAAGCAGGTAGATTGATAGCTGGTCAAAGAGGATAGATTGACAGATATGGACAAACAGGTAGACTGACAATCAGGAAAGCAGGAAGATTGACATAAGGCCAAACATATAAATTGACAGATGGTCAAACAATAAGGTTGAGAGGTAGACAAGCAAGTAGATAAACAAGATGGACAAAGAAGTAAACAGACAGAGGGACAAACAGGTAAGGTGACAGATGGCAAAAACAGGTAGATGGACAAATAGAAAACAGGTAGACTGGCAGATGGACAAACATGTAGACTGCTAGATGGCCAAAACAAGGAGACTGACAGACGGTTGAAACAAGTAGATTGAGAGGTGGGTAAACAGGATACAGGGAGATTCACTGAGAGGTTGACAAACAGAGAAGCTGACACATGAACAAAAAAAGGGCAAAGAGAGAGAGAGAGAGAGAGAGAGAGAGAGAGAGAGAGAGAGAGAGAGAGAGAGAGAGAGCCTACAAGTGGCAGGCAAAGTAAGAGTCAAAGAGACAGACGGACAGACAGACAAATAGACTGTAAGAGTTAAGTGTTTTATTTAAGAAGACAGGCTGTGGTGTTAGTATTGGCAACAACAGCAAACATTAAATCATTGACTAAATACAATCACACACACAACGTACAATAATGTTGCTGCTGATGATGATGGTTGCAGTGATGATGACTTTACTGATGACAGTGATGACAATCAAAATGATGATGACGATGAAGAGACTTGGAAAAAATGAAAAGCCTGTCAGATAGTTAAAGTCAGAAGTCTCACAGTGTGTTTGGTAGGTGTGTGTGTGTGTGTGTGTGTGTGTGTAGTGTTTGTAGGTGTACATAGCTTGTATGTGGGTGTGTATGAATATGTGGGGGGGAGAGAGAGGGAGAAAGTGGAAATGTGTGAGCTGACAAAGAGTCAGAATAATAGGAGAAAGAGAGACTGTGAGAGCAAAAGGAATGAATAAAAGAGAGAAAGAGAGAATGAGAGCATATGAGAGAGAGAGAGAGAGAGTGAGAGAGAAAGAGAGAATGAGAGCATGAGAGAGAGAGAGGGAGAGAGAGAGAGA
>NC_068986.1:49792459-49794782 GCF_001194135.2 Octopus bimaculoides
AGAGAGAGAGAGAGAGAGAGAGAGAGAGAGAGAGTGAAAGCTGCGCCTGATGTTCACTGGAGTATAATACAATTTGACAAGACACTAATGTTGGTGATCATGTCTTGGCATTGTCTGGCAAGAGATCATCATCAGCATCATCATCATCATCATCATCACCACCACCACTGTCTCCCCCGCACCCACCCGCCACCATTACTACTAATGTCATTATCATCAACGCAAGCACCACGAACACTGCTACCACTACCACTGTCATCACCAAAATTATATTTATCTCTCTTGCCACCACCATCCCTGCCAATATGCACTTCATCACTATTTCATCATCAACATCATCATCATCATCATCATCGTCACCACCACCACTAAACTATATATTATCACTACCATCTCCGCAGCCTACAAACAACCATCCCAGTTTCATCATCATCAGTAATACTGCTGCTGCCATCATCATGAACATCGTCATCATCATCTTCATCATTGGTCGTCATCGCCATCACAGCACAATTTTCATCACCACCGACACCTTCCTAACACACTACCACCTCATCTCATCTCACCTTATACGGCTAGGTTAGTACACACACACACACACACACCTGAACTATAACAATTTTAAAAGACCATCAACTCAACAGAAAGAGTCAATTAAACAGACAAGAATTTAAAAACTGGCTATTTTAACATCAAAACCACGCACACAGATTCTAACCATTTTCTTCACTACAAACAACAACAACCACCACCACCACCACCACCACCACCATAACCACCATCTCTACCACAACCCTACCTACTACAACCTAACATTTCCTCAACAACGGAATGACAGTGTTGGCGGCGGTGGTAGCGATGGTTGTGACAGCAGTGGTGTGGGAAAGATAGGATGCCAAAAATAAAATAAAAAAATAAATAAAATTTAGAAAAAAAAAACCAAAACAACCAGAAAAGATTAAAAAAAAATATTAAGGGTTTAATACAATATGAACTTTATTATTTCGCAACTAACTGGTTTGGCGCCTGGTTTATTTAATTTTATTGGTAGAGGAGAGGGGGCAGCTTAGCGGTGGTGTGTGGACGAGGGCTTGGAAGATCAACAATTTACAATATCATTTTCCACCACCCACTCCTTCACAACTCCACCCTCACAGCTCTCTTTTTGTTTTCGTTTTCTTTGTTTGTTTCGGTTTGATTTTATTTGTTTTGCTTTCAGTTTTGATTTATTTTATATCAATGTAGGAAGAGCCGATATTTAGACCTTAAAAAAAAACCCAAACCCCTTTACTTTTGAAAAAAAAAAAAAAACAGAAAAGAGAAAAAAAAAAATCACAACAGGTTTATTAATGGGGATTTGAACCATCAAACCAGATATTTATTGCTTGCCATATATAGATATGTGGTTCAAGGTTGATGCATGTTCCATGTGTGGGCTTGTTGCTCTTTTTCATTTTCTAATTGGTTGCTTATGATGTTTAATAACATTCACATTGAAATCTTAGAATCTCATAAAATATTAGACATGGCTATATAGTTAAGAAACTTGTTTACAGTCAGGTATTTTGGGGTTCAATTCTAGTGTGTGGCACCTTGGCCAAGTGTCTTCTACTATAGTGCCTTGTGAGTAGATTTTGGTAGGTGAAAACATTGTGCAAGCTTTCTGTATGTGCACACAAGTCCATGTATATATTCTTTCATTTGTTTCAGTCATTTGACTGCGGCCATGCTCGAGCACCGCCTTTAGTCGAACAAATCGACCCTAGGACTTATTCTTTGTAAGCCTAATACTTATTCTATCAGTCTCTTTTACCGAACTGTTAACTAATGGGGACATAAACGTAACAACATCAGTTGTCAAGCAATGATGGGGGGACAAACACAGACGCACAAGCACACACACACATATATATATATATATATATATATGCAACGGGCTTCTTTCAGTTTCTGTCTACCAAATCCACTAACAAGACTTTGGTCAGCCTGAGGCTAGAGTAGAAGACACTTGCCCAAGGTGCCACGCAGTGGGACTGAGCCCAGAACCATGTGGTTACTAAGCAAGCTACTTACCACACAGCCACTCACAGTAATCTCTCACCATATCATGGTTCACCTATCAAGGTTTATTATTTAAGCTTGCATTGATTCCTCTATTGTGCTGTCTTGAATTTATAATAAAATAAATATATACAAATTATAAAAATAATAATAAAAAATATACAGTACAGTACATACTTCACGGCTTTTCATTTATGGCAGGGGGGGGGGTTAGAACGTAACACTTGTGATAGTTGAGGGATTACTGTATATATATATATAT
>NC_068986.1:49794946-49798215 GCF_001194135.2 Octopus bimaculoides
GTGTGTGTGTGTGTGTGTGTGTGTGTGTGTGTGTGTGTGTGTGTGTGTGCATGTCTTTGTCCCTCATCACTGCTTGACAACCGGTGTAGGTGTTTTTATGTCCCCATAACTTAGCAGTTCAGCAAAACAGAATGATAGAACAAGTACCAGGCTTAAAAAAAAAATTAGTACTGGGGTCACTTAGTTTGACTAAAATTCTTCAAGGCAATGCCCCAGCATTGGGCACAGACTAACAAACAAAACAAATAAGGGATAAAAAAAAGTGTGTGGGTGTGTGTAAGGTTATTGAACTGCACTATGGCTCTTAGTGTAGATGTTGAAAACTGGGAGTAAACGACAGAAAATCAATCAATTTCAGAAAAAAAGTGATCTACGGTGCTGGTAAAGCATTTGATGCAAAGAGATCCATTTTGAAACCAAGCAATCTGTAAACAGGACTTGACTTCAATCTCAGACTACTTTTCTGCCTGAAAATATTTGTTACATCTGCTGTAGGGTCTGTTTGTCCAAAGCCAGATTGGTTAATTATATGAGATTCTATGACGACATTTACTAATTGATGAGATGGCCTTCTTCTGTAAAGAAGTGGTAACCATCATCATCATGTATGCATGTATATGATGACGCATGGCTCAGTGATTAGAGCAACAGGCTCACAATCATGAGATTGTGAGTTCATTTCCTGCACCAGACGGCATGTTGTGTTCTTGAGCAAGACACTTTATTTCATGTTGCTCCAGTTCATTCAGCTCTAGAAATGAGTTGTGATGTCACTGGTGCCAAGCTGAATTGGCCTTTACCTTTGCCTTGGATAACATTGGTGGTGCAATCTCATGATCATTCATGACCGAAAGGAGTCTTGTGTGTGTGTGTGTGTGTGTGTATGTGCGTGCGTGTGTGTGCATGTGTATCGTATGTACAAGTTTGTCCCCTCTTGACAAGTCATGCTGATTTATTTAGGACCCCATAACTTAATGGTTTCTGCAGAAGAGGCCAACAAAATAAGGACCAGACTTAAAACATAAGAACTAATTTCAATTTGTTCAAGTAAACCAGTGGTTCTGAATGCGAGGAGGGGGGGGCCACTGAAGAAAAGTGGGGGCGATAATCAGTCAATAAGGGGTAATGGATGTACTGGTCAACAAGGGGTAATGGATGTAAACAAAATAATGGGTTAATTAGGTCAAGTTCATTATTGAAATACAGATGTCTTGAATTTGATGTAGAAAGTGTGGTCTGTGCTTGTGGTGGTAAGTGGGTTGGGGAGTGGGGTTAGTAATGTGGCCTGGGTGCCAAAGGGGTGGCAGTTTGATAAAGTTAGGGAACTACTGAACTAAACCACCGGAGGCAGTGTGCGAATAAGGTCAAAGAAATAAGGGGGAAAAAATGATTAAAATCCATGATTTTTAAACCTAAAAGACTTACAGGCTCCCTGATTCACAACAGCCCAGGCTGGTGAGCTGTAAACAGGTACCCCTAGACTGGTTCAAAGTAGTAAGTAGAAGCAGCACAAAAATAAAAATGGCTTCAAAACTATATAAATACAAATTAAATATCTTTGACCAAAACCCAGCCATAATAATAATAATCCTTTCTACTGGAGGCACAAGGCCTGAGATTTGGAGAGAGGGGGTTAGTCAATTACATCGACCCCAGTACTCAAATGGTACTTATTTCATCAACCAGAAAAGGATGAAAGGCAAAGATAACCTCAGTGGAATTTGAACTCAGAATGTTGCGACAGGCAAAATACAGCTAAGCATTTTGTCCAGTATGCTAACGATTCAGCCAGCTTGCCACCTTAACCATAATAATAATAATAATAATAATAATAGTAATGTCTTAAATCTTGTTGATCATGGGCCTACTTGATCAGGATCGACCTAGGGTTAAACAACAACAAGGAACATTGGTCCCACCAACACCCCCTATACCCTCACCGCATCCAATAGCACCACCAAATACAACGATCCTCTCAGAAATCACATCTGATGAATGGCTTAGAATGTATAATTCTAACCAGTGCAACATATTTTAGTCACAAACATTATTTAAGAATAAAAGACCAAAAAACAGAAAGAAAAAATAAATAAATAAAATAAAAAAAAGAACACCACCCTAACACCCAACAATCAAATAGCAGTATCATCACCATCAACCACATGTTCTCCCCCACCACTGCTTCTTTCTACTCCCACAACACCATCGAAATTAGTAGACAATAAGACATTATACTTCTGGCTCCATTCTCAATACTTTATTACTTGTCACCATAATCTGGGTAGCTTAACTCAATATTTCTGGATTTGACATGGAGTTATGTTTATTTATTTTTATCTTTCAAACTAACACTGTGCGTGAGTGTAAATATATCTAGATATATATATATACATACATTCATACACACACACACATATATATATATATATGAACACAAATTCTCTGAGTATGTGCATTAGATGTATATAATCATTTTATAAGGATTTAATGTTTTTGGAATGCATTATTTCTTTTTAGACATTTGTTCCCATACACTGTGTGTGTGTATGTGTGTGTACATATATATATATATTTATATATATATATATATATATATGCACACACACACACACACACACACACACTCATGCACACACATCAAAACAAGAAGACACAGGCATACTGAAACATGGCACCAGTTGCCTATTTTACATATTGAAAATATGGTATGTATGTATATGTATGTATGTATGTATGTATGTGTGTGTGAGACTGAGAGATCATAATAAGAAAGCAGTCCGCCTTGTTGTTGCCCATTACAAATGTTGCTGCTGCTGTTAATGTTTGGAATCTAAGAGATAACGAGACGGGAGGAGTAGCGGACAGACGTTCAGTTTATGTAATCTAACTGCGATGTGCAGCTATCTGAAGCGAAAATCAGAAAGAAACCAGCCGACGGGCTTCTTGCAGAGTTTAGCGATGAGACAAGACTTCAGCTTATCTCTCCGTTGTATAAGAGAAACCAATGACTGGATATATTTATGTCTGGTACACTTTAATCCTTTTATCTGCAGCAAAAATCACCAGTGGAGGGTGGTTTTAGGCACCGTCACGGGCTTTCAGCAGAATGATGAGCATGCCATAGAGATAGATCACCCAGTCATAATAATGGGTGTGTATATATGGTGGGGCAAGATGTGTTCATTAGTGTGTATAGGTGTATACACACACATATCTACATATATATATATATATATATATATATACACACACACACCCATATATATATA
>NC_068986.1:49798225-49809612 GCF_001194135.2 Octopus bimaculoides
TATATATATATATATATATATATATATATATATACACACACACACCCATATATATATATATATATATATACACACACACACCCATATATATATATACACACACATCCATATATATATATATATACACACATCCATATATATATATATATATACACACACACACATCCATATATATACACACACACATCCATATAAATATACACACACACACATCCATATACATATATATATATATATATATATTTATATATACATACACGCACACACACACACACACACTTATACATACCCATATACTTACCTATACATATATCTATATCTATCGATACATACACACAGAAGGAGAGGGACAAGTTTGTTAGATCACATATGTGTGTGTGTGTGTGTGAGTGCATACACAAGGAATATGTATTTAGACAGAAGTATAATTTTTAATTTCATAGCTTTAACTTATAGACAGAGAGATAGAGCGAGGGGTGAGAGCTGACAAAGAGCGGGCTGCAAAGCCTTTCTGAGTGAAATACTGACTTTTCAAATACAGCACACAAAATTACAATCATAAAAGTATGATGATTATAATGACGATGATGAAGATGATGTTTGTGGTAGTGATGATGATGATAACATGATGCAACAGTAAAGAGATGATAAAATTATATATACAAAGTGTATATAGGCGCAGGAGTGGCTGTGTGGTAACAAGCTTGCTTACAAACCACATGGTTTTGGGTTCAGTCCCACTGTGTGGCATCTTGGGCAAATGTCTTCTACTATAGCCTCGGGCCAACCAAAGCCTTGTGAGTGGATTTGGTAGACGGAAACTGAAAGAAGCCTGTCGTATACATGTATATATATATATATGTATATATGTGTGTGTGTGTGTGTTTGTTCGTCTGTGTTTGTCCCCCTATCATTGCTTGACAAACGATGCTGGTGTGTTTATGTCCCCGTCACTTAGCGGTTCAGCAAAAGAGACCGATAGAATAAGTACTAGGCTCACAAAGAATAAGTCCTGGGGTCGATTTGCTTGACTAAAGGCGGTGCTCCAGCATGGCCGCAGTCAAATGACCGAAACAAGTAAAGGAGTAAAGTGATCAATGTTTATGAACAAGCATTTAGTATTTACACCATAACAATGGCAGAATCAGTCAAGCGATAGACCGAATGTTTCACTGTATTTAGGCGTGAATCAGTATGTTCTAAGTTCAAATGCTTCTCAGTTCAATTTCACTTTTCATCCCTCCATAGTTGACAAAACAGAATAACAATGAAGTGCTGGGGGTGAGTTAACAGACTAACCGGTAGTCGTTTCTTTACATACCCCTAACTTAGAGGTTTGGCAAAAACAAACCGATAGAATATGTGCCAGGCTTAAAAATAAGTACTGGGGAGGGGGTCATTTTGTCCAACTAAACCTTTTGAGGTGGTGACCTAGCATGGATACACTCCAGTGACTAAAACAAGTAAAAAAAAAAAAGCAAGCTGTGAGTGTGTGCATGCATATTTGTGTGTGCGTGTATGTGTAGAGAAAGAGAGAGGAGAGAGAGAAGAGAGAGGGAAGAGAGAGAGAGCAAGAAGAAAAAATAACCAGCTCTATGATGTGTTACACAGTTTAGTGTTGTAGCAACAGTGGTCTTATACAACAGAATATTTCCACTTGAGATAAGCTACTTTAATTATATTTTACAAAGTTAACTCGTATCCAATTCTAATATGAACCCTTTAGCATTCAAACCAGCCATATCTGACCCAAATATTCCACTTATTTTATGTTCAAAAAACTGGCCAGATCTTGCCCCTCACAAATACCCTACAATATCATTCTAAAAATAAACAGTCACATCATCATCATCATCATAACCTTGAAGTTTCAAGATAATGCATGATTAATTCAAAATAATGTGAATGAATAAGCATTATGTTTGATAGAGTAACCAGAATGCTAAAGAGTTAAGAGCCAAAACAAATTCTAGCACAAAGTATTTTCTCTAAGCCTCATATGATTCTGCCAATTCCCCAAGATTTTTGATTTAAGTACAAGACTGGAAAGTTCCAAGAGAGGAATAGTTGTATGTTGATGCTGGGCCTCACAGAGGTGGTCACAAAGGACTCAGACTTCTGGCAGTTTGCTGCGCTTGAGAAGACATGCCAAGCTAATTAAAACCATTGTTGTCCTTGCATACAGCTATGACCCCTGCGTCTCTCTTCAGCTGAGCAATCAACATCTTATGGGCTCATGGGTGCTGGGACCACGTAAAAGCATCCAAGCCAGTACCACATAAAAGCACCCAATACACCCTGTAAAGTAGTTGGCATTAAGGGCATCCAGCCAGAGGAACCATGTCAAAACAGACATGGAATTCTTCATCTGGTCGGCTCCTGTCAAACTGTCCAACCCATGCCATCGAAGAAAACAGACGTTAAATAATGGATTATGATAATCAACTAGCAGTTTAAACTTATCCAACTTATGCAAGTACGGAACAGATGATGATGATACCAGAAGAATACATTGGAGAATGAAGCCCTTAATTTTTTAAGCTGGTCATAGGTGGAATGCCTTTGACCTTGGATCCCTTTTATCAAGGCTGAGGTGGAACTAAACAACAACAGTAACAGTAACAACAACCACATTGGATTTTTCAAGCATACTGACATATTGAACAATTCATTAGACAAAAGATTGGAAATCGAAAGTAAGAACCGCAATATAACTATATGCTGAAGAGGAGTGGAATAACGCTACAAATGGAGATTGGTCATTCTTCTATCATCCACACCATACGTTCTCATGCATGCACACGGGCACAAGCGCATGCATGCACACATTGCAAAGTAGAGATCAAAAGAAATGTGGTTAAGTCAATTTACCCTTGTGCACACATAGATACACACATACACACATAAATACACACACACGAATGGAAAATATATTCCATCCTTCAGAACAGGTGTGACAAGTTGATTGTGAGAACATATCTTCATACAACAGAGATAGATAGAGGAATAACAACAACAGCTAAGAAATAAATGCAGACCATTATAACTGAAATAAGTGATAGCCAGAAGGGAGAGACGATAGATAGACAGACAGATACATAGATAGATAGATAGATAGATAGATAGATAGATAGATAGATAGATAGACAGATAGATAGATAGATAGAGAGGGAGAGATCACAGCTGAGTGGGTTTCAGTAGAGTGAGGTATAACTGTCTGAAGGCTTCATATTTAAAAAGTTTCTTACAGTTAAGAAGATTGATATGATATAGGCACTTATGGGGAAATGATGTGGAGAGGCTATGGGTGGCAGGGCGAGGGCAGCGGTGTCGGGTGATGCGATTAGTGCCTAAGAAGTGGTGGCGGCGATTACACAAACATTGTGAGAGCAGATGTCAGAAACTGGTTACTGATTGATAGATGCAGAAATGGATACAGACTGCAAAAGGTAATAGAGCTTTCTCCAACCTTGTTTTTGTTTCTATTTTATTTATTACTATTCTATCTTTATTTGTGTTTTTCTTTTTGCGTGTGCATGCACATCTGTCACTCCTCTACTCACTTTTTTAAGTCTCCCATATCAGAGAGAGAGAGAGAGAGAGAGACTAACAGACAGACAGATAGAGGGAGGGAGAGAGAGGGAAAGAAATACAGGATGGAGAAAAGAAGTTTGGTGAAAACATGTTCTTTTGTTTGTAGTTTAGTTTAGTCAGGCAGAGTAGCTGTGTTTTTGGTGGTGACCTTCATAGCTCCTCTGAGACTGGTGGCAAGGATGAGGTTTAAAATGAGCTGATCCTACCGAGCTAATCTCAAATGAGTTCCCACATAAAAAGATTCAACATGGCTGCTGAATATTTTTAGTACTAACACATCTGAGGTTACCTCTGGTCCCAAGTGATCTGAAAGAACCCATATGAAAATGATCTTCTTGAAATTGATACCTTAAATAAAATTACTCCTCTAATATAAATCATAGAGTCGAGATATTGGTTAGCAAAATTCTTTTTTATGCATAAAAACCTCCATGGATTTTATACAAGAAACCCTTTAAGTTGTTGTATTCAAAAAACCAACTATTACAACAATACATCCAAGAAAGAAAAATGTTTTGACCTGCTAAAATCAAATGTTAAATTCCCTTCAAATCCCATATTATACTCTAAAGAAAAAAAAAACACTGTGTAATGTAGCCCTAAATACACTGTCCACAGAAAATGATGGCTTATGTATGGATTAAATTATCTTGCTTCATGTCTTCTGACTAAACAGCAACTGATAAATTCCTGATTATCATCATCATAATCATTTAACGTCCCTTTTTCCATGCTGGTATGGGTTGGATGGGTTGACAGGCACTGACAAGGCGGTGAGCTGGCAGAAACATTAGCATGCCGGGCGAAATGCTTAGCGGTACTTTGTCTGCTGTTACATTCTGAGTTCAAATTCCATCATGGTCAACTTTGCCTTTCATCGTTTTGGGGGTCGATAAATTAAGTACCAGTTACGCACTGGGGTTGATATAATCGACTTAATCCCTTTGTCTGTCTTTGTTTATCCCCTCTGTGTGTAGCCCCTTGTGGGCAAATAAAGAAATAGGTTTGACAGGCACTGACGAGCCAGAGGGTTGTACTGAGATTCAATGTCTGCTTTGATGCTGTTTTCTCACCTAATACCAACCACAACAGAGCGTACTGCATGTCTGCTAAGTTCACTGTCCTCAATTCACCACAGGGAAAGTTTTCCATCATCAATTTACCATTTTTTTTTTTATCAATAAAATAGCTTTTAAGTATTAATGGCGAGAAATACTATGAATATATTTTCTAGGTAAACTTTCTTTGGAGTGAACTTTCCCTGTAACAAATTCATGGTGGTGAACTTACCTGTAATCAAGTGTACTAAGTGGTTTTTACACAGCGCCCAATACTGGTGAGGTCACCAAATAACTTGCAAGAAAAGTATTGAAGGAGGTGAAATTATAATAAAGGGGCAGGAACAGGTATCTTGCTGAAGAAATGAATACTCAGCTCCCCTAGCTAGAGAGAGAGAGAGAGATATGTGGGGGGAAGTGGGGGAGGGTGATGAGGGTGTACCCTTGAATATAAGAGAGAGGAATGAGAAAGAGGAAAGGTTGATGAGAGGGTTGGTTAAGTGTCCCAGAGTGTGAAAGACAATCAGAGACTGGAAATCAAGAGGATGCAGTGAATATCTAGAAGATATAAAAAAAAACATATGCTGCCCCCTGGCATATGTAGCCTTTTTCTGTCTGAAAGAGTTAAGAGCCCCATCTGAGAGATTTTGGAAAATAAGAAAGATTGAAAGATTAAAGGGTTAATAATATAAAGAATAGGTACAAAGGTGGAGAAATGTCCTTTGTAGTGTCAATATTATGAAATAACAAACAAAAAATAATTTTACTGGTGGCAGCATTCAAATGTGTTATGAGGAAATAATTATGCAACCTGGTAGTAATGTGTTGCACTGGTGATCACAGGATCATGGTTTCACTGCCATGCGGTGGGACTGAACCCAGAACCATGTGATTGGGAATCATTTGGTGGTGTGTTGTGTTGTTGAGCAAAACATTTTATTTCAAGTTGTTCCAGTTCACTGAGCTATAAATGAGTGAGTAACCCTATGACAGACTGGCATCCCACTGAGTGGGGTGGTTGTAATCTCAGTCACTTACACATCAAGGAAACCAGGTAGCTGGCTCAGTGAGCCTTAGGACTCAAGACAGTAAAGTCCAGGGGTTGCTAATGATGAGGGGGAAGAGGAGGAAGAAAAACAAAACAAAAAAATTAAAGCAACTTAATAAGTTTTTCTTTTATTATTTTACTTGTTTTAGTGGAAGAAATCGACCCTAGGATTTATTCTTTGTAAGCCTAGTACTTATTCTCTTGGTCTATTTTGTTGAACCGCTAAGTTATGGGGACATAAACACACCAACATCAGTTGTCAAGCAACGGTGGCAGAGACAAACAGACACACACACATAAACATATACACACACAACAGGCTTCTTTCAGTTTCTGTCTAACAAATCCATTGATAAGGCTTTGGTCAGCCCAAGGTTATAGTAGAAGACACTCGCCCAAGGTGCCATGCAGTGGAACTGAACCCAGAACCATGTGGTTGAGAATCAAGCTTCTTACAACAGAGCCACGTTTCAGCAAATATGGGAGACAATTCTTGATAAGTTTTAGTATTATTATGACCTCATCAGAGAAGAAAACACTTTACCATACCTGCTAGAGTAGGAACACAAGAATTACTAAGTAAATATACATGATTCCACATTGACTAGCATAGAAAACTAGAATATAAATTAAGGATATAAATTACTAAGCTGATTAGCAAAGGAAGCTAGAATATAAAATGTAACGAATATAAATTACTTAGTGACTTCATCTGCATGAAAAAAACAATAGTTATGACAATGTTTATTTGTACAAATTCAGTTATATAAGGGTCAGTGTATTCTTCACTAGAAAATCCTAAAAATGCTCTCACCTTACACAGAATCGGTTTTTGAACTGAGGCTAGAAAAAATCTACACCTAACTGAGAATCATCAAAAACAATAATTAAAACGTTTGAATAACAATAATAGTAACAACAACAACACCAAAAGGTCAGCAATTTTGGGTGGGGTAGTCAGTTACATCGACCTCAGAAGTGAACCAGTATTTATTTTATTGATCTTGAAATGATGCAACCCCAGTGTAATTTGAACTCAGAATGTAAGGAGTCAAAAGAAATATAGCAAGCCATTATGTCTGGCACCACTAACAATTTATGTCACCTCACCATCTCAAAAACAATAATAACAACTGTTAATAAAATACAGTTAAAGTTTTTATCCTAGTGGGTTTTAAAATTTTTTTTTTTTTAAATATGTATTTGGTTTATATTGTATTTCTCATCAGTTTCTTCTTTGGGAGATTTCTGGAAAAATAGAATCTCTGAAATTCCAAAGTATCCAAGACATTTGCAGGAAACCATCATCAAAACATGCTAGAAGCTTTTGTATATTTCTTTCTTCCTGGTTGTCATTTTTTGGTTTTGTTTGGTTTCAGATATGGTTAATTATTTGATTAATTGATTGAATAATTGATTGACTTGTAGTAATACAGATAGAAATAAATAAATATTCAAGTGAAATGGACATTAAGAATGCTGGCTGTGTAACACATCAGAATGTGGATATCAATGAGGAAATATTAATGTGGTCAGACAATAGTGGGGACAGCAGGGTGGACAGCAGAATGTAGTGGTTTTCAATTGGGGTCCAATTAACCCTTGGCGGTCCATGTAAGATTTTGTTGTTAAATTTTATTGGCACCTTGGGCAAGTGTCTTCTACTATAGCCTCAGGCCAACCAAAGCCTTGTGAGTGGATTTGGTAGATGGAAACTGAAAGAAGCCCGTTGTATATATGTATATGTGTTTGTCTCCCTAACATTGCTTGACAACCGATGCTCGTGTTGGGACCGATAGAATAAGTACTAGGCTTCCAAAGAATAAGTCCTGGGGTCGATTTGCTCGACTACAGGCTGTGCTCCAGCATGGCCGCAGTCAAATGACTGAAACAAGTAAAAGAGTAAAAGACGGCAATAAATTGGTTATACTTCTACAATACACAAAATACATTAAGAATTATTTCCTAAATAATACTTAATTAAAAAAATATAATATCATTTTTTAAACATAGAATATCAGCTGCATAAAGAAGTGCTGAGCTCTAATTGTGGAGGGTACTCGAGGAAGAGGTAGACCCAGGAAGACATGGGACGAAATTGTGAGAAAGTATCTTCGATGACTGGGCCTCACTGAGGAAATGACAAGGGACCAGGAAATGTAGTAATTTGCTGTACTTGATAAGATACGTCAAGCTAAGTAAAATTGCAGTCTTCCATACACATAGGCTTGTGCTTTCAGGTGCCAGTGCCACTTAAAAAGCACCAGTGCCGCTGCTGTGTCACTGCATCTGTGCCACATAAATGCATCCATGCCATTGACACCTAAGTAGCACCCAGCACACTTTGTTAAATAATTGGCATTAGGAAGGGCATCCAGCTGTAAAAACCATGCCTCAACAGACAGTTGGAGTCTGGACAGCTCACTGCTGGACAGCTCACTGCTAGCCAGCTCCATGTCAAACCATCTAACCCAGGTCAACATGCAGAGCAGACATATGATGATGGTTATGAGAATGACAAGGAGGGCCCATCTGAGTAACTTGGGAATCAAAGGTGACCATAAGTAAAAAAATAGCCAAGAAACATTGGTGTAAACAGTAGAGTATGTACAATACTATAGGCAGAGGTGCATGGCATTATGGTATGCATGACATGCAGCGTTCATTTATTTGCTTTTATATTTAACTTCTTTATTAGTGATATAAGCAGTATTAGGTCAACATAGCATTCTGTACATCATAACTAGTGCAGATATATAGAAGGCAACATTTAACTTCTGTTTTTCCATACTTCAATGCTTACACAAATAATTATTTTAAGGCAGAATTTTTTTTTATCTAGATGTTCTGGATATAAAAACATTTTATCTCCAAAGCATCACCTTACATCACAGAGGAAACCCCTAATTGATAGAACAGGGTGCTCGACTTTGGTTTCACTTTGGTCTCACTTTTGGGACACCGTTTCTTTGTTTCTATTCAATAGATACTTTGATAGGCATTGTTAGCTTTGTCTTCTACGTTTTGCTTGCTTTATAGTCAATAGACTGCGGCCATGCTTGAGCACCACCTTGAAGGGTTGAGCTGAACAAATTGATGCCAGTATGTATCTAAGTTTGGTACTTATTCAATCTGTCTTTTTTGTCAAACTGCTAAGTTACAGAGATGTAACCAAACCAACAGCAGTTGTCAAGCAATGGTGTGATGCATAGTTGTGTGGTAAGAAGATAGCTTTTCAACTATATTTCTGGGTTCAATTACACTATGAGGCACCTTGGACAGATGTCTTCTACTAAAGCCCAGGGTTGACTAAAGCTTTAAGGAAACTGAACAAAAACAGACAAGGAGGGTTGTTGGACCGGAATGAAAAGAAAATAGAGAACACTGGGAGAGACAGGTTTTGAAAAGAGAGAAGATAGAAGAAAGAAAAAATGTCCAGTCATTTAGATGTCCAAGCAGGAAAAGATGGTCGTGTAAGGAAAAGATGGTCGCGTAAGGAAAAGATGGTCGCGTAAGGAAAAGATGGTCGCGTAAGGAAAAGATGGTCGCGTAAGGAAAAGAAGGATGGGCGACGGTCACGTGTGAGCAACAAGAGAGAGAGAAAGGGAAAGTGAGGGGTGAGAGAAAGATTAAAAAAATGGTGATGGGGGGGGGTAGAAACGGAATTAGAGAAGGATGGAGGAAGAAAGAAGCAAAGACAAGAGGGAGAAAACAGCACAGAGTAAAGAGCCGAAGAAAATGGGTGAACATAAACTTACTTGGGAATGGATGCGTCATGTTCAATTACATAAATATATATATATATATATATATATATATATACACACACATACACACACATATACACACACACACACATGCATATATGGGTACAGGACATCACCAACAGTGCAAATAACATACACGCAAGGGATAGATATACATATATATATATACGATGGGCTTCTTACAATTTCTGCTTACCAAATCCACTCACAAGGCTTTGGTTGGCCCGAGGCTATAGTAGAGACACTTGCCCAAGGTGCCACACAGTAGGACCAAACCTGGAACCATGTGGTTGGGAAGCAAGCCCCTTACCACACAGCTATATATATATATATATATATATATAAAAATTAATACGATAGGCTTCCACACAGTTTCCATTAACCAAATTTACTCGAAAGGCATTGACCAGTCTTGGCTCATAACAGAAGACACCTGCCCATGATGCCCCACAGTGTGACTGAACCTGACACCACATGGTAAATAAGGGAGTTTCTAAACCATGCAGCCATGCCTGCACCTATATGCTGAACCTTTCCCTCTTATTCCTCATCTGACGTTTACTAATCATGTGACTTATCTTCCCTACCCTTTAACTAGTGTTCCTACTCTACTAGTCTCTTTCCTTGAACAGCTTTCCTATGGAACTCTACTCCTCCTTTCTGTTTCCCAGATAGATGTGATCGTAATCATAATTCCTTTGAAACTTGCAATGGTCATTTTATGATTCTTTGCGTAGCATCTCCTCAGATGTAGATATTTTTCTTTCGTTTCATGTGTAAGTCCCAACACACTAAGCAGTTATTTCAAGCCAGTTTCACTTGTCACCATATTGGGAATAATTTCTAACAGCAATAAAAAAAAAAATGGGAGAGAGACAGACAGACAGAGGAGATAGAGATAGCAAGAGAGAAAGGGAAAGAGAAAGAGAGTTTGTGTCTATATATATATATATGTATATGTATGTATGTAGTAAATAGGTTCATATTGCTGTGTCATGAGATGTAAGAAACTAATGTTTCGGGCAGAGCTTCCTCGTCTGAGAGATTTTTGCCAAAGTGGACCATCACTAGCTTACCAATTCTCCTGACTACGTTTCCTTAGTATGACTTGGAATGAAATAAGAAATATAGCCTAGTTTGACCTGTGATACTTTTCTGTAAGAATTGACGGCAGAATTAATGAGAGAGAGAGAGAGAGAGAGAGAAAGAGCATTAATGAAGAAAGACTCGAGACAATATATAATAAATAACACAGACAACCAACACTTCCAAACCAGTAGCCTGAGCTTCCCCAGGGATATGTTCTCTTTCCTATCCTTTTTCAATAGCTTTACACAGCTGAACTTGAAGTTGTTATGCCCCGTCCTCACCATCCCACATTACAACACATGCAGACAAGCAGACAACAGCAGCACCACAACAATATACACTCAGGTAAGAAAACTATCAAAAACACATTACAAAACACATCATAACTCAAAGCAGATCAGTCAGGATTCATGTACAGCCAATGATGTGGGAAATTGGTGGGAAGCCAGATTAGACAATAGAGGAAGATATGAATGTTTCTGTGTAGAGGACGGAAGTGGAGGAGTTAATTCATTATTACAGTGAAAGAGGAGTCTTAACACACACACACACACACACTTATTTCAGTCATTTGACTGCAGCCATGCTGGGGCACCAGCTTGGAGGGTTTTAGTCGAACAAATCAACCCTAGGACTAATTTTTTTTTACACCTAGTACTTATTCTAGCAGTCTCTACTGCCAAACTGCTAAGTGATGGGAGTTACAAACACACCAGTTGTCAAGCAATGGTGGGGTGGGGCAAACGTAGACACAAAGACACATACACATAGATATATATATGTTTGTGTGTGTGTGTGTGTGTGTGTGTGTGTGTATATATATATATATAT
>NC_068986.1:49809622-49815503 GCF_001194135.2 Octopus bimaculoides
TCTTTCAGTTTCTATCTACCAAATCCACTCACAAGGCTTTGGTCAGCCCGAAGCTATAGTAGAAGACACTTGCCCAAGGTACCATGCAGTGAGACTGAACCCAGAACCATGTGGTTGGGAAAAAAGCGTCTTACCACACAGCCATGCCTACACCGATATATTTATTATTCTCATACAAGGATATTGCTGAGAGTGACTTTGAAGTTTCACCCAGCTAGGCCATCATCAGCTGGCTGAAACTTCGAAGTCACCGTTAACAACATCCTTGTAATAAGAATAATAAATTTGTACAGTAGAAAAGTAACACACCAGATTAATGCAAAATTGTTTTTATTATAAGTGGACATAAAAACAAACATTAGTGTGTGTGTGTGTGTGTGTGTGCGTGTGTGTGTAAGAGGGAAATAGATGAGTAAAAGAGACATGAAAAGTTAATACATAGACAAACATGGGTAGAAACATAATCTTTTGTTTATATTTTATCTTCTACTTGTTCCAGTCATTGGACAGCAGTCAGGTTGGGGATGCTGCCTTTACAAGTTTATTCAAACAAATCAACTCAAGTACTTATTTGGTTTGTTTTTTTTTGTTGTTTTTTTTTTAAAGTTTCTTGTGTCTTTGATAGCCCCTCCCCCCTCCATACTGCCACTCATTTGGCAACCGGTGTTGATTTGTTTACATTCTTGTAATATAGTGACATCCCAGCAAGGCTGCAATTCAATGACTGTGGCTAGTGAGTGTGTGTGTAAGCACACATATTTCTCAAGCAGATAGCTTCTGGTTCAGTCTCACCACATGGTACCTCCGGCAAGTGTCTTCTACTGAAGACCTGGGACAACAAAAGCCTTGTGAGCAGATTTAGCAGATGGAAAGATAGAAACACACTGAAGCTCATCTAAAACCTAAACATGAATATGTGTGTGTGTGTGTGTGTGTTAATGTCTGCTTGTCTTGCTTTCATGTGATAGTCGTAAATGAATGTCATACAAGCAATGTTTGATGTTTCTAATCTTCCGTGCAAATATTAGCTTACTTGCAAACAGGTGATAAATGGCGAGAGGAAGGACATCCAGCTGTAGCAGATCTGCCTCAATGAAGTCTGTCCGACCCATGCAAGCATGGAAAAGTGAGCATTAAAAACGATAACCACATGGTTCCGAGTTCATTCCCACTGTGTAGCACCTTGGGCAAGTGTCTTCTACTATAGCCTCGGGCTGACCAAAGCCTTGTGAGTGGATTTGGTAGACGGAAACTGAAAGAAGCCTGTCGTATATATGTGTGTATATATATATATATATATATATATATATATATATATATATATATATATATAAATGTATGTGTGTGTGTATGTATATGTGTCTCTGTTTGTCCCCCCCCCCAACATCGCTTCACAACCGATGCCGGTCTGTTTACGTCCCCGTAACTTAGCAGTTCGGCAAAAGAGACCGATAGAATAAGTACTAGGCTTACAAAGAATAAGTCCTGGGGTCGATTTGCTCGACTAAAGGCGGTGCTCCAGCATGGCCACAGTCAAATGACTGAAACAAGTAAAAGAGTAAAAGAGTAATGAGACATATATTATCATCATCATCATTTAATGTCCATTATTTGTGCTGGCATGGGATGAATAGCTTGAAAGGAGGCTAGCCAGCTGAAGAGCTGCCCAGGCTCCATGTCCGTTTTGGCATGGTTTCTACAGCTAGATACCCTTCTTAATGTGAACCACTTTACAGAGTGTGTTAAGTGCTTTTACGGGGCACCAGCACCCGCAAGCCTGCAAAATCAGAATCACTTGGCTGAAAAGGGATGTCGGGGACATGCCTGCATACAGGGACAGTCACGACATTACTTAGCTTGATGTGTCTGCTCAAGCACAGAAAACCACCAGAAGTCTCGGGTGTATGTATATATATATAGAAATTAAATGATAACGAAAGGAAGAACAATGTTTAAGAACAGGCAAAAAAGCACAATATCAGAAGGTGGTTAGTGTCATAGAAAGAGTTTCTCGTTTGAAAGAAAGATCTTGGACAGAGAGGGGGGAGGAGAGAGAGGCTAAGACAACAAAATAAAAGTTAATAAATAAAACAAATAGCAATACACATGCACACATAAACACACACATACAAACACACTGAATGATTAAGATGGGGATGGGTAAGGCAAAGTTAAGAGTTTAAAAAATGGAAGGGATTGTAAGTTAAAAAAAAAACTAAAGACAGATAATAATAATGATGATGATGATGATGATGATGATGATGATGATGATAGTGTTTTGTTTTTTCCTTTTCCATTGGCACAAGGCCATAACAATAAAAGTGGTGATGACAAGGATGAGGATTACATTAACAGCAATAATGCATATAATATAAAAAAAACAAACAAACCGAAAAACGGTAAGAATGACAGAGAAAAAGAAGAAAGATGTGAAGGATGCTGCAAGTGAGTAGGGGTGGGCAGATGGGTGAGAGGGTGAGGGTGAGGTGACCACTGTTACCATAGCAAGTAAATCAAACAGAAAAATGATTTACATACACACCATAACCTGCTCCATTAAGCAAATGAACAAAACTGCAGCCACAACTTACCAAGTGATTCCGTGGCGGATACAAGAGATAGCAACTAATACATACATTCATATAAATATATATGTGTGTGTATATATATATATATATATATATATATATATATGTGTGTATGTATATACATATGTGTGTATGTATATACATATGTGTGTGTGTGTGTGTATATATATATATGTGTATGTATATACATATGTGTGTGTGTGTGTGTGTGTGTGTATATATATATATATATATATATATACACACACACACATACACATACATATATATATATATATACATGCACACACACACATATATATATATACACATGTACACACACACACACACACATACATACATACACACATGCACACACACACACATATATATATACATACATACACACACATATATACACACATGCACATATATATATATAATGCAATGTAGTGAGAGAAGAGAGAGACAGACAGAGAAGGCAAGGAGCAAGAAAGGGTGTGTGTGTGTGTGTGTGTGTGTGCATGACAGCTATTCACTACTCCATCATGTCCAGTTTAAACAGCCACTTGGTTCACAATCACCCAGTCATTCATTCATTCATTCACCTCTACCTCCCTAAATTCTCACAATTGCTGCTGCCCCAAACCTCATCACCCACTATCATTGCTGCTGTTGCTGCCACTCTTAGTATTTTTTGTTTTGTTTTTTTTTACTTCGCCTGTCCATCTTTAGCCTGTCCATATTCTTACTCTTTCTCCTCTTCTTGCTCCGCATCAACTTAATGTCCATCTACATCTGAGCTAACCTTTCCATTCCAGCTGCACTCCCATCCCTTCAACTCACGGACATACACCCCCTCAGCTAATGTACCCTGGATATTTTTCCCTTGCTTTCTCCCACCAAAACAGATAGTACCTATATCCACATCCCTTTACTATAAATTTACACCACACATACACACGACATGTATATATACATACACAACACACATATATGTAGATGGGTAGTTAGGTAAAAGAGAAAGAAAGATACATCACCACACTGAGTGCAGTTCATTCCTCTATCTATCTATCTATCTATATAGTAACCCATCTATTTATGCACCCATTCATCTAACTAGCTATCAACCCTACTATCTAAGTAGCCAACAGCTACGCAGTTATCTAATGAGCCAACTACCCTTCACTACCCAGCTACTTACTGATCTATCTACCTACTGAGTTACTCAGATATCTATCTATCTATCTATCTATCTATTTGTCTATCTATCTGTCTGTCTGTCTTTCTGTCTATCTAATCTAATCACTAACAAACACTATTTCTTTCCTTCCTCGAAAATCAGAAAGTGTGTGAAAAATGTTTCATGGGAAACGTTATTCTCTGAAGTAAATAAATCACCAACAGTTTTATAAATTATATGGCAAAACTATTGGCAGCTAGAATACACAATTTTCATTTTAAGAGCCACATAAGGTTTGTAAATAACCAACAATATTATAGAGCAGGACAGTGTGGTGGGGGGGATGTGTAGGGTGGGTGAGAGAGTGTAAGGGTCTGTGTATATGAGAGGGAGTAAAACAGTGCGAGAAAGACAAAGAGAGAGAGAGAGAGAGAGAGTAATTGAAATACAGTAAAACAATGAGAGAGAGAACACTGGTGTGTGTGTGTGTGTGTGTGTGACAGAGAGAGGGAGGGGAGAAAGATTAAGAGAAAATAGTTCCTAGGTGTTGAGGAAGAATGAGTAGGACATTAGGAAGTAGAGACAGCCTATGAAACATGGAGAGAGAGAGAGAGAGAGAGAGAGAGAGAGAGAGAGAGAAAGAGACCATAAAATGGTTAGGGAGTGGGTATGAAAACCAGATATTAGTGATGGAGGAGGAGGAGGAGGAGGAGAGAGAAAGATGATGATGATGATGATGATGAAGATGGCAAAATGGGTAATGCTAGAAATAGACAGAACGTGAGAAAGAAAGCGAAAGGGAGGGAGAGAGGGGGGAGGTCAGAGAGTAAACTGGAGTTGCATAGAGAGTAAAGAATGTCCATGCATCTCTCTCTAAAAAGTATCCCAAGGGTCTAGGATGAAAAGAAGAAGAAGAGGAAGAAAGGGCCAAACTGAGAGAGGGTGGATGACGGCTGCCAGAGAGTGAGAGTAGCAGTAGTAGTTGTAGTAGTAGTAGTAGTAGTAGTCATCATTGTTGGTAAAGTGAAGAGGGGTGTGTGTATGTGTATGTGTGTGTGTGTGTGTGTGTGTGTGTGTATTATTTTTGCTTAAAGAGCCAAGAAATGCTGTACAACCATTAGCTCAACCTCCTCCTAACTAACCCCTGCTCGCACACCACCACCACCACCTGCATCACTTGCTGCACCGTCAACGCCACTGCCACCACTGCAACCTCCATCACTACTACCAGTGCACACCATCAAAAGCTAATGTACATTAAAGATATCACATATAGAGACCCCCCATCACCACCACCACCAGCGTTACTATGATATATATCATATAAGTGTGTGTGTGTGCGTGCACGCATATAAATGTACACTCACAGATATAAGACACACACACACACACACATATATGTATGCATGTATGTATAAAGTATATTGATGTGTGTAGGTGTGTGTCTGTATGTGAGTGTATGCGTCTGTCTCTCGTCCTATCAGCATTCCTGATTTGTAAGAAATCATCACAGGATTTCTCAGACCAGCAAAAATTCTTCATGATAAACTGTTTTGTAGAATAACTATTATTCATTCAGAAGTGAAATGTTTGCTCTTCACATAAATAGTTTCTCTGGCATCTTTGCTACCAATACTGATACAACCACCACCACCACCACAATGACTCCCCGACCCCCACCCACCTCATACTATTGTAGTTAATAAAACTATAAATGCTTCTCATATAGTTTGTCACACTAATGTTGCTCCTGCCACCACCACCACCACCACCATCACATTTATCAGCAGCAGCACTACTCCTTAACTACTTCAATTGCCCCATTAGACTTTAGCGCTGGGCTTGGCCAACCACCTCAAATAAATCTTCTTGAGTTAACACTGTTGCACATTGATTGAGTCCATTGTGTGTATCTCAGTAGCAAGTATCACTCTACAAGCCTTTAATTATAAAAATTGATATAACAAGCCACTTCCGACAGCACTGCAATCCGGTGCAAAATAGCCTCAGCCCCCCCACCCCCACCCCTTCTCTCTCAAAAGATCTTTGCCTTGCAAGCTATTTGGTGACCTTGCCAGTGCTGGTGCCACATAAAAAGCATCCTGTCGACACTGTAAAGTGGTTGGCATTT
>NC_068986.1:49816021-49817277 GCF_001194135.2 Octopus bimaculoides
CACATACATACATACATATATATATATGACAGGCTTCTTTCAGTTTCCGTCTACCAAATCCACTCACAAGGCTCTGGTCGGCCCGAGGCTATAGTAGAAGACACTTGCCTAAGGTGCCACGCAGTGGGAATGAACCCAGAACCATGTGGTTGGTAAGCAAGCTACTTACCACACAGCCACTCCTTCACCTACAAACAGCATGCTCTCATTGCAATACAACACATCATAACATGACCACAATGTTAAACTACAATCCACACAATGTGTGCTCGCTAATAAATGACACCCCACACAAAATGGCCTCACTTCTCAACGTATCTGTTCCAAGAATGTGTACATCAAATGAAGCTTAACAGCAGCAGCTAATGTTTGTTTCTTTGTATGTGTTTAACCCAGTAGCATTCAGATTACTCTGTCAAACAGAACTCTTATATAGATTCACATTATTTTGAATTGATCATGCATTATCTTGTAGCTTCAAGATTTTGGTGACGTGATTATTTTGAGAAAGACATTCTAAGGTAGATGAGAGAGGCAAGAATCTGGCTGGTTTGAACAAGATAAAACAGGTAGGATATTTTGGCCAGATATGGCCAGTTTAACCATTTAGTATTGAGATCAGTCTGTCAAATCTAATACGTATTTACTCACAATGTTCTGAATCAATCATTCAATATCTTGTACTTTTGAGATTTCAATGATGTGACTATATTTTTAGAACGACATTGCAGGGTAGGTGTGAGAGACTGGATCTGGCCAGTTTGAACATAAAATAAAACAGGTAGAATATTTAGGCTGGATATGGCTGGTTTAATTGCTAAAGGGCAAAATGCTATGGGTTAAATATGACTGTTTTAACCACAATTTATCCTTCACCATTCTGGATCAACAAAATGTACAACAGTCAAGAACTAGAACTAATAATTAACTATCATCCCACAGGTCACTTTCATGCAAGGGCCCCTACTGGACACACACACACACACACACACACAAACATATATACAGACATACCGGTCAGTCATTGTTATGATCGGCCATTATTATGATTAACCGTTGACTGAACACTATTCAATTTTTTTTCTCCTTGTCTCCGTATTCTTTCTGTTGAAGAGCGTAGCTCGAAACGTCAAAGACTTTCCGTATTCCCGAGCGTCATACTAATATATACTTTTGTTATTTACACCACCTGTCCTCGTCTGTTGTTATTATTTGTATATTCTCCTATATATATATATATATATATATATATATAT
>NC_068986.1:49822965-49829272 GCF_001194135.2 Octopus bimaculoides
GCCTTGTCACACTGGGTCATGCTGAATATCCCCGAGAACTATGTTGAGGGCACACGTGTCTGTGGAGTGCTCAGCCACTTGCACGTTAATTTCACGAGCAGGCTGTTCCGTTGATCGGATCAACTAGAACCCTCGACGTCGTAAGCGACAGAGTGCCAACAACAACAACATGACCAGGGATGATCTGGGGCTCAATGACAACTAAGGAACATATATATTCCCATTTGGAATGAGTAGGACTCAATGTAGAGAATAGTGGAAGGGAGATACTTATAGTTGTAAAGAATAAAGGGGAGGCAGGAGATTAATTAGAATAGCATGAGAGGATAAGCACAACAGCTTTGAGAGTAAGTTGTATGCTGTTGTTGTTGATGTTAGTTGACACAGGCATATAAGCATAGACACGACTAGCTTACATTTCGATGATGGGGTTGTTTATGATTTGAATGACATTGTCAGGTAGGCATGAGAGGCAAAATCTGGCCAGTTTGAACATAAGATAGGCAGAACAAATGGAGCCAGATATGGCTGGTTAAAATGCTAAAGGGTTAAATCATTGGCCCAAATGCCTTATGGTATTTCATTTTAACTCTTTATAGTCTAAGTTTTAGCATTCAAACCAACCATATCTGGCCCAAAATATTCTACCTGTTCTATAGCCAAACCACACAGATCAAACCTCTCAAACCTATTCTACAAGCCTGGTATTTATTCTATTGATCTCTTATGCCAAACCACTATGTTACAAGGATGTAAAAACACCAACACCAGTTGCCAAGTGGTGGTGATAGACAAACACAGACACAAAGATGAACACAAACACATACATATATATGCGTGTGTGTGTGTGTGTGAGTACTCGAGAGGCTTCTTTCATTTTGTTTTTGAAATCCAATCACAAAGCTTTGGTCAGCCCAAGGCTATAATAGAAGACACTTACCCAAGGTGCCATGCAGTGAGACTGAACCCAGAACCATGTGGTTGGGAAGCAAGCTTCTTACCACACAGCCACGCCTGCGCCTAAACACAGTCTTACGTAGCATCCTTGAATAATTCACATAATTCTTGTAGGACAAGGAAATTTGGCTGTTATTTCTTGCATGTTGAGTGAACATATGAAGGCGCTGTTGTTGATTCACGTGAAACTACACATAAAGCTGCACTTTTCATGAAGTGGGTATAGCACAGTGAAACAAAATACCCTTGGAGTACAAGATGGCAGTGTCCGTTTGGTAGCATTTGAACTTAAAACGTACATGTTCTGAGGACATTTAGTCAGCTACATGATTTGGCCTACCTTGACAAGATGGTATATCATGGAAATGCTTCCTATGAGTGAAATTCTAACTGAGGAGTATGTTCTCTTTATGTTCCACAAATCGAGCGACCAACATTAATAATCTGTTGTAGTATGGAACAATAACAGCAACAACAACAACAACAGCTGTCCTTGCTGCATGGTAATATACAACAAAGATAAATACAAACACACACACACACACACCAGAAACACAAACAAACACAGATTTACACACGAACACACACAAAGATGCACACACACACACACACATACATACATAGACACATATATACACATAGATGCATATACACACACACACACACACACACACACACATACACAGAAACGCAAACAAACACAGATTTACACATGAACACACACAAAGATACACACACACGTACACACAGATGCATACACACATACATACACATAGATGCATAAATACACACACACACACAAACAGCCAGATACATTCACGCAGTCATACACAAACTCAAACACACACACACACACACACACACCCACAGAGAAAACATAACTAAAACATACGACCAAGATCAATCTGCGAGCAAGGTGAACTTTTAATCATCATTAAAATGCAAATGTAATTACGATGCTATGAAAAGTTGATAATCTCCTCCCTAATTTTCAAATTCCACTCATTACAACATTTCTCTCTGTGTTGTTTTTTTTCATTTTATTTCATTTAAGTTTATTTCATTTTATTTTCCTATTCCTTCTGTGGTTTTATATGGATTATCTAAAATAATATTTTGTTCATTCAATTTACAGCAAGTTAGTTTCTCTCTTTCTCTTTCTTTCTCTCTCTCTCCCTCTCTCTCTCTCTCTCTCTCTCTCTTTCTCTTTCTCCTCCCTCCCTCTCTCCGTTCCTTAGTTAATCTCAATTTTCTCCAAAAGACAACTGCAAATATAAATGTGAATTTGTATTTTGTAATTGTTCTTGTTATTGAATCTATTTTTTTTTTATATTTAAATTTATTTTCGCTTTTTTATTTAAATTCTTTTGTTTTCTTCTTTTGTTGCTTTTTATCATCATTTCCTTTACAATTTTTATTATTTTTACTTCATTTATTTATTCATTTTTTTTTCTCTTTAAAATAATTTTTCATCTTTCCAAACAATTTTAATAATTTCAGAAATGATTAATGAATTAAAAACTTATTTTTGTCTATTTACTAAGCTTCCTATGACAATGAGAACAAGAAATACGTTTACAGAGCTTTCTATAATAGTTGGAATGATTTTTGATGTCTGCCTCTTATCAGTTACTTTGGGAGCAGCATGGTGCCAGGTTCAAGTATAGATTACAGCTCAGAATAAATCTAACTTCAAATTACCACTTGCAATTTATCTGATAACCTGGATCCTCCTCCTCCTCATCATCATCATTACCACCATCAACACCACCATCATTTAACGTCTACTTTTTCAGAGGGAATTTCTTGAGGTAAATTTTTCTGAGGCCAGATGCCCTTCCTGACTCCAACTCTCACCTGTTTCCAAGCAAGGTAATATTTTGCCATAGGTAGACATGTTTTTTATGGAAGACTGGAAACAAACAACCCCACTTGTATGACAGTGATACTCATTTACAACCATTACGATGTTCAGGTGATAGTACACACAAACGCGTAAACAAACACAAACAAACAAGCCTGCATACAGACAGACAGACATACATATAGATGGATAGATCCAATTCAATCACAGGAACTGTAAAAAATCTATAAAACTTTCCAGAAGTTTATCATTTTAGTATATATGAGCATGTCTGGATATGCAACTATATGCATGAGAATACATACATACAAACATACAGCTTTTTCTCTATTGGCAAGAAATCTTCAAATAAAACTGAATAATGACATACGTACATACATACATAATGATGATGGGCCGCTTTCAATTTCCATCTACCAAATCTACTCGCAAGGCGAGACTGAACCTAAGATCACATCGTTGGGAAGCAAGCTACTAAACCACGCAGCCATATTTGCACTTGAGCATAGACACTCAAAACTGATGTGATGTAAGCATTTCATGGACTAAAGCAGAGTCGTAGAGCTTAAGTTTTTGAAGAGATCCTATTGTGAAAGAAAAGATAAAATAGCTCTACCCCACACATCTGAAACACAGACCAGTACCCCTCTTGCATTATACTATCAAGCACCTGTTCAATTTCAGCCCATACCTTTATGTGGTGCTTCACTAATTTGGAATAAGGCCATTCTTAAGTGGCATGTGTAATAGTTGGAAACACAAATCAGGAGATGTCTAAGTTGTAAATCTTGAATATTGATAAAAATTATCTAATTATCTTTTATCTTTTACTTGCTTCAGTCATTAGACTGCAGCCAAGCTAGGACACCACCTTGAAGAATTTTAGTCACACTAACTGACTCCAGTGCTTTTTTTTTTTTTTTTTTTCAAGCCTGGTACCTATCTTATAGGTCTCTTTTGCCGAACTGCTAAGTTACTGAGACATAAGCACATGAAGACTGATTGTCACGCAGCGGTGAGGGACAAACAAAGACAGGCAGACAGACACACACATATATATGATAGGCATTTTAAAGTTTCTGTCTACCAAATCTACTCAAAAGGTTTTGGTCAGCCCAAGGTTACAGTAGAAAACACTTGCGCAAGGTGCCATGAAACGGGACTGGATCTGGAGCCATGTGGTTGGGAAACAAACTGTCACACAGCCACACCTGTTACTATATTGATTCATTTTTCACAAAAAAGTTTTGAATACCCAAAACTGTTTATTTAGAATATATGTTGAATTTTTTGAAGAGCATCCAAAATGTGACGTATGAATTTACTGGACAATAATGCCTGTGGTCACAATTCTCATCTACCTGATATGGCATGCATGTTGAAAATGAAGGTGACCTTTTGAAGACAAATATTTTTTATATCTTCCAATACTGATGTGGATGAGGAAATGTCACATCAAGAAGTAAATAACTCCAACCCATTCTTTGAAACAAAGAGATACAAAGCGGTGCAAGCATGACTACGTGGTAAGCTTGCTTCCCAGTTACATGGTTCCAGGTTCAGCCCCAATGCACGTCACCTTGGGCAAGTATCTTCTACTATAATCTCAGACCAACCAAAGCCTTGTGAATGGATTTGGTAGACAGAAACTGAAAGAAGCCCATCGTGTATAGTCGAAAGACCATGTTTGTTTTGTTTTATTTTTGTTGTGATTGCATAATTATTTTCCTTTTTGTTGTATAGCCAAAAGGTGTTTGTCTATTGTATATGTATAATTCTATTTCATAGTATACGTATGATGCTATCACATTTGTCCGATAGTCGAAAGACCCTTTCTGTTGTTTACTTATTTGTTTTCGCATATGTACATTCATTTGCCTTGCCTAGAGGCTTAATGCTTTTAGCTTAGATCCCTGGCCAAACCCGTTTTGAGAAGTATCGGAGAGAAGTGGGCGAAACTACGTGGACTCCAACTGAAGAGGCAATTGGCTGCAAATGATCCATGTATCTTGTTTTGTTCTGTTTGCTGTTGTCATGTTATCATCCTTTTTTCCACATCTTGTGTTTTTTTCTGTTCTACCTTTGATTTCATATATATATATATATATATATATATATATATACATGTATGTATATTTGTGTGTGTGTGTTCCTGTGTCTGTGTTCCACACCCCCGCCCTGCCCTCGGGCCATCGCTTGATAACTGATACTAGTGTGTTTATGTCTCCGTAACTTAGCGGTTCAGCAAAAGAGACCAATAGAGTAAGTACTAGGCTTACAAAGACTAAGTCCTGAGGACGATTTCTTTGGCTATAACCCTTTGAGGCAGTGCTCCAGCATGATCACAGTCAAATGACTGAAACAAATAAGACAATGAAGAAACAGACACCCAGATAAGATACCCTTTGAATTTAACAGAGAACCCAATAACTAACCACAGCGTTTAGACTGCAACCTTTGTATATCATTGCTGCTGTTGCTGTTGTTAATTGTGTGCACATTACACCAGTATCACAATAACTAGGAGGAAACAGATGCAATGCAATTTGCACAGTGCACACAAGGAAGCAATTAAACAGTGCAACTGCAGAATAAACAAGATTGGTGCCACCAAAGTATTGCACATTCATTATTGCAGTTGCTTTTGCAGGCGTTCTTCCATGTTAAAAGAGTGAAGAGGGGTGGACAGAATAGCCGGAGAGAGAGGGAGAGAGAGGGAGGGAGAGAGAGAAAGAGAGGGAAAGCTGAAATTTATATTAAATTTCAAACAAAAAAAAAAAGCATTAATATTTACCATCTAATTTGTTTCAAATAATAATATAATATTCAAAAAATGTTTAATTAATTCAAACTTTTCTTAAGTTTTCTCTCTCTCACACACACTCATATATGAATGTGTTTAAATATATATATGTTTGTGTGTATATATATATATATATATATATATATACACATGCACACATACATGCAAATATGCATGCATAATATATCTATACATATGCGTACGTACATATAATAAAGTGAAATACAATAATGAAGTGAGAACAAAACTAAATTTCTCAATATTTAAATTAATTTGCATTTTATGTATACATGTGCGTGCATGCGTCTACTTTGAGTGTCAAGTGTGACTGAATTACACACACACAAAGTCAACTACAAACATAACTAAATCTCTATTTTTTTTAAGATATTTATACATACATATATGTATGTAAATGTAAAATCTCTCACCCATACTAGCATGGGAAATGAAAGTAAAAACAAATGAGCAATATGTATATATATGATTTTTGTTGTCATAAGAAAACTTAATTGCAGGATATAAAAATTTTATAAAATAGACTTCAAGTTGATAAATGAAAACCTTAATTAAATCCAATTATGTATTATGCATGTGTGTATATATACGCCTATCCATAATTCAATTAGCCATCTAGCTTTATATGCATGTACGTAAACTGACCCTGTATGTATGCATATATA
>NC_068986.1:49829318-49831461 GCF_001194135.2 Octopus bimaculoides
TATATATATATATATATATATCCAGACCTATGCACACATGTAAGTATTCTCAATGCAATGCATAGAGATTTGATTGTGAGAGTCACATGAACTTATAATAATTAATAGATTTTGAAACTTGTAGTTTAACAATTAATTTCCAAAAGTTTATATTTCATATTTATTTAAACATATATATTAGACAAGTGTTCATTTTTTAAGTCAATTGTATGAAAATTTGACTGTTATTTCTAGACTGAGGGTCTGCATAAAGTTTGCTTTGTTGGCTCCAACAATTCTTAGTCGGGGTTAATTTGTTTAATATCAGGTTGTCCATGATCCAGCAGATCTCTAATCTTTAATCAAAGGCATTCTACTCATGACCATCATGTCTTTGATTTTATTTATTTATTTTTCAGACATAAGCAGAGGCATGGCTGTGTGGATACGATGCTTTGTTTCCCAGCCATGTGGTCTTTGGTTCAGTCCCACTATGTGAAAACTAGGCCAACAAGTGTCTTCAGTTTTAGCCCTGGGCAAACAAAAACCTTGTAGGTAGATTTAGAAGACAGAAACTGAAAAAAGTCAGTCATATATATATATATTTATATATATAAAACACAGGATGTGCGTCTGTCTGTGTGTTTGTCATGTCATTAAAACCGGAAATCCATCCAACTGATTTTAATGAAATTTTTACACATGCATTATGTAGGGTTCCCGGAGTGTCATGACCCAAAACATTTTCAACCTCTTGCCTAATGTGAACCCAGGGGCAGATAAACTGCTTTTTTAAAGCATTTTCAGAGTGTTAAGGCCTGTAACTTGAGTATCCAGTCACTTTCCTCCAGGTTTGCAACAAACATTAATCAGGCTCCTCAAATTGCTAGTAGTTTTAATGGATGTACACACATCCTTTCATTGTCTTTTCCTTTCTGTGTAAATTATGGCTGATATTTGTTGTCTAAGAACGAGTAGCAGCAACATGGAATTCAACAAAGCAGTGCTTCTGTCTTTGATTTCAAAGGAATATGAAAGTTAAGTCATTATTTTAACAATCCAGTGGTAGGGGACAAACACAGACAAAAAGATACACATCGATATATATATATATATATATATATATATATAAAGAGTAAAAATGGTAAAGACCCCTTTGGTCATAATCACCATGAGATTGCACCTAAAAAGTTCCCCTCCAAGGAACAAGTCGGGGTAAGGTTTTTTATGGAAGACCAGTAGTTGCCCATGCATACCAGCTTCTTCTCTCCAAATCACTGATGTTATCCAAGGAAGAGGCCAATGCAGCTTGGCACCAGTGATGTCGCAACTCGTTTCTACAGCTAAGTGAGCTAAAGTAGCATGAAATAAAGTGTCTTGTTCAAGAACACACTACACAGCCTGGTCCAGGGATTGAACTCACTACCTCATGATTGTGAACCCAACACTCAAACCACTGAACCATGTACCTTCACACTATATATACATATAATTTTGCACTATGCGTGTGCACACTATATATATAGAAATATATATATATATATATACAGTGGGCTTCTTTCAGTTTCTGTCTACCAAATCCACACACAAGGCTTTGGTCCAACAGCATAATAGAAGGCATTTGCCCAAAGTGCCATCCAGTGGGACTGATCCTGGAACTATGTGGTTGGCAAGTAAGCTTCTTACCATACAGCCACGCCTGACAGCGTAGGAAAACAAAAACAAGGGCACTGCACTTCTTGCTAAATAAGAAATAAAAAACAAAACCCCACCAAAAGACCACCTCCTTGTCAGATAAATAAGCTTAGAGATGGTGATGATGGTTGAAGTGATGATGGAGGAGACAATGGTGATGGTGGGGGTGGCGATAAGAGTAGGAGTAACTGAGGAGAAAGGGATGGTGTTGGTGATGATGATGATTAAATTACTGTGAAAAGATATGTATAATGAAAGTGGAGACATTTTTCATTTTACATGCCAACAAGTGATAAAAAGCAAACATTTTTGGAATTTATGAACTAAAAAAAGTATTATACTTCCTAAGATATCAATGTCCTGATGGTGATGGTGATACTACTGGTGGTGATGATGATAATGATGGTGGTGGTGGTGGTGGTGGTAGTAGTAGTAGTAGTAGTAGTAGTAGTAGTAGGAGGAGGAGGAG
>NC_068986.1:49831471-49835223 GCF_001194135.2 Octopus bimaculoides
TAGTAGTAGTAGTAGTAGTAGGAGGAGGAGGAGGAGGAGGATCATTTAAGGTCTGTCTTCCATGCTGGCATGGGTTTCATGGTTTGACAGGAACTAGCAAACCAGAAGACTGCATAAGGATTCACTGTCTGTTTTGGCGTGCTTTTTTACAACTGGATGCCCTTCCTAATGACAACCAACTCGAAAACAATAATAATCCCTTCTAATATGGTTACAAGGTGTAAGCTGTTGAGGGAGAGAGACAGTCAATTACACCGATCACACAACTTGACTAGTACTTATTTCATCGGCCCTGTAAGGGGGAAACGCAAGGTTTGCACTGACAGAATTTAAACTCAGATTGTAAAGCGAGAAAAAATGGCATTCTGCATTTTTGTGTCCTGCATGCTAATGATTCACCACCTTCAGGAGGAACAAACAAGAGTGCCTAATAATTGAAGTGGCAGTGCCAGAAGATCAACATATCATGAAAGAAAGAGAAAAGATTGATAAATATGGAAACCTGAGAATTGAGATCACTAAGATGAGGCAGTTACGAGAGTCAAACATAAAGGTTATCCCTATTGTCATCGGGGCATTGGGTTCAATACCACCCAATCTGAAAAAAAAACATCTGAAAGCTTTAAAAATACCCTACAATCAAGGTGTATTGCAAAAGTCAGCATTACTTGGGACTGCACAAATATTGTGTAAAGTACTGTCTGTCTGAGATCCTAGTTGTGACTTGACAAACAGTATAAAACCCCAGTAGACACAATATCTTCAATCAACAACATCACGATATTGTATACTCTGCAACATGTATAATAATAATAATAATAATAAATAATAATAATAATAATAATAATAATAATAATAATAATCCTTTCTACTAAAGGCACAAGGCCCGAAATATTGGGGGAAGAATTAAATCGATTACATTGACCCCAGCACTCAAACTGGTACTTAATTTATCAACCCTGAAAGGATGAAAGGCAAAGTCGACTTTGATGAGATTTGAACTCAGAGCATAAAGACAGACGAAATGCCACTGAGCATTTCATTTTACGTGATAATGATATTGTCAGCTTGCTGCTGTTTTTTGTTACCATATTTCTGTTGGAATACACTGCCTTTGCTTCAATGAAATTTTGAAGGAGGGGTTTAATTTAGATCACTTTAAACATGAAGTTTGTGTCATACAACCAGAGACAATCTTGGGCAGATTGGTATCAAAAGGGTTGTGATAGCACATGTACCAGTAGATGACTAAGAGCACCGTCCAAGTGTGATCGTTGCCAGAGCACCAGCTGTCTGGCTTCCGTGCCGGTGGCACGTAAATAGCACCGTTTGAGCATGATCGTTACCAACGCCACCCTCCTGGCACTTATGCCAGTGGCACATGAAAAGACATTCGAGCGAGTTCGTTGCCAGTACCGCTGGACTGGCTCCTGTGGAGGTGTCACGTAAAATACACCTTTTCGAGCATGGCCGTAGCCAGTACTTCTTGACTGGCCTTCGTGCCGGTGGCACGTAAAAGCACCCACTACACTCTCGGAGTGGTTGGCGTTAGGAAGGGCATCCAGCTGTAGAAACTCTGCCAAATCAGATTGGAGCCTGGTGTAGCCATCTGGTTTCACCAGTCCTCAGTCAAATCGTCCAACCTATGCTAGCATGGAAAGCAGACATTAAACGATAATGATGATGATGATGAATAAATTTTTCTAATTGTAGCATAATGCCAGCAATTTTGAGAAGAAAGGAAGTCAATTACAGCATCCCTAATGCTCAAATGGTACGTAGTTCATGAACACCAGAAGGATGAAAGGTATTTGAACTTAGAAAATAGACATATAAGAAGAGCTGGCTAAGCATTTTGCCCATTCTTTCCGTTTACTGCTTTAACAATAAGCCTAATAATTTTTTCTTTCTCCTACAAGCACAAACCCTGAAATTTGGAGTGAGGAGGGGGATAGTCAGTTATATCAACCCCTAGATCTTAACTGGTACTTATTTTAATGATCCAGAAAGAATGACAGGCAAAGCTGAGCTCAGTAGAATTTTGAACTCAGATAGCAAAGTCAGAAATCAGTTTCTAGTTTAAGCACAAGGCCAGCAATCTTTTGTCGTGAGGAGCATTAGTTGGTATAAACTGACCTCAGCACTAGTACTTTATTTTCATCAACCCTAAAAGGATGAAGGGCAAAGTTGACCTTAGCAGGAACTCAGTGAGTGAACAGCAGGAACAAATCCGAGAAGGCATTTTTTTCCTAAAGCTCTGACAATGTTGCCAGTGTGATTTAGCACAAGGTCGCAGTGTTAGGTGAAGGAGATGTAGTTTAATTTGATCAACCTTGTTACAAGATAGGTGCTTATTTAATTGGAGCTGAAAGAATACTAAATAAAAAAAAATTAACTTTGACAGAATTTGAAATTAGTATGCAGAAGGATGTAACTAAACACTGCAATGCATTCATCTAGTTCAGTATCCCACTGTGCAATCCTACATTCTATTACATTTTATCATCATCATCATCATTTTCCTAAGGGTGAGGTAGTACTCTATAGCTGTATTCTCCTCCTGTTGTCAATAAGTACAGGATTTGTGTCCAGGTAAGGTATTATTCCCCAGGTCTTTCATATGATGAACCACACAATGACAGGACATGTGTTTAAGGCAGGCAAAAATGATACTGACAAAGTGGTGACATTGTTTTGTTCTTTAACTCTTTAGCATTCAGATAACACTGTCAAATGTTATGCTTATTTATTCATGTTGTTTTGAGATTTTGATGATGTGATTGTATATTTTTAGAATGCCATTGTAGGATAGGTGTGAGAGGTCAGGTCTGGCCAGTTTGAACGTAAAACTGATAGAGTATTTGGGCCAGACATAGCCTCTTTGAATACTAAAGGGTAAGCCATGTCAAGACACAGATAAGAAGATGGAACAAACACACATGCAAACATTCACACACACACATATACATACAAACAAACATATATACATGACTGCTTCTGTCTACCAATTTCGATCACTAGGCATTGGTCAACTTGAGAAAACACTTTCTCATGATACGATACAGTGAAAATGAACCCCAAACCATGTCATGGAGTCAACTTGACCATTTACCCATGTCTGCATTTATACGTAAACAAGCAGTTCCATCCTAAAAGCAGAAACTGCAAATTTCTTAGCTTCAACAGCTGATGAAAGAAAAATTCTCTGGTTGTTCCTTGTGTGTATGTTTTCTTGTTTTGTAGTATTTTCACTTGACTACATAGTCACACACACACACACACACAGCTCTGCTTCCTTCCCCACCTGTAGTGATGTTACTCTGTTACATCAATGTTGCTTTCTTTTCCCTCTCTTATCTGTTTTTCCCTAATCCTGCAGCCTTGTTTCTTCCTTCACCTCTCTCTCTCTCTTTCTCTCCCACCACCTTTCTATCTACTTTCTCTCGCAGTGTGCTCCAATATCCATTCTAATATTTTTTTTCCCCTGCTACCTGCCTAGTGATAACATATGTTCTCCCGTCATATATATGTGTGTGTGTGTGTGTATATATATATACATATATATGTATATATATATATATATATATATATATATACTCTTTACTCTTTTACTTGTTTTAGTCGAGCAAATCGACCTCAGGACTTATTCTTTGTAAGCCTAGTACTTATTTTATCTGTCTCTTTTTGCCAAAGCGCTAAGTTACGGGGACGTAAACACACCAGCATCGGTTGTCAATGGTGGGGGGACAAAC
>NC_068986.1:49835233-49836075 GCF_001194135.2 Octopus bimaculoides
CTCTTTTTGCCAAAGCGCTAAGTTACGGGGACGTAAACACACCAGCATCGGTTGTCAATGGTGGGGGGACAAACACAGACACATAAACACATACATATATATACATATATATATATATATATATATATATATATATATATACAACAGGCTTCTTTCAGTTTTTGTCTCCCAAATCCACTCACAAGGCTTTGGTCGGCCCGAGGCTATAGTAGAAGACACATTTCCTCTTATTTTACAATTTTAAACAGCATATTTTATGGTCTTTATGACAGATTACAGGCAATTGTAGATGCAACGTGGCACAATTTTCGGTGCAGCTTCTTTGGGAAATTACCCATTAGAGGAATTTACAGAGTGACTGGCAATTAATAGTAGTCATAGACATTAAATGCACATCAATATGGTTAGCTGTAATTGGAACTTAACTGAGAGCCACCATGGTATCCGCCCAGATAATGTATTCCTCCAAACTCGCATTTTTATATTTTTGGGCCTCTTTTGCCAAACTACTAAGTTACGAGGACGTAAACACACCAATATTGGTTGTCAAGTGATGGCGGGGGGAGGGGGACAAACACAGACACACACATACATAAATATATAGATATATATATAGATATATACACACACACACATATATATATAGATATATACACACACACACATATATATATATATATGATAGGCTTCTTTCAGTTTCCGCATACAAAATCCACTCACAAAGCTTTGGGTAGCCTGAGGCTATAGTAGAAGACACTTGCCCAAGGTGCCACACAATGGCGACTAAACCCAGAACCATGTGGTTGGGAAGCAAGCTTCTTACCACACAGCCACACCTGTGC
>NC_068986.1:49836980-49840600 GCF_001194135.2 Octopus bimaculoides
TATGTGTCTCGACCATACGTGTACTGATGAACAAAAGATGCAGCTTACTTCACAGTTTTGCTGTATTGATTGAGAAACCAGTGGTTTGCCGTTAAGTTAAATGTTTTTAAGAGATTAATTTTGAAAGCTGCATTTCCTCGCTTTCGGTAAATATGTTGCTTATTTGTTGGTAGTTTTTGACTTATTTAGTCCCTCTAAGCGTGAGGCATTGCTATATAGTTAATGCCCTTATATAAATTATATATATATATATATATATATATATATATATATATATACGCTCACACATACACACACACTGACCTGTACTCATATAGTGTACAGTGGTCATCCGTATTACAGAAGAACAACACCATTATAAAGCCACTGGTTGTATAGAACTACGCATTAAGGGACTAATGTCTAAGGTGTTCAAATTTTCCTTTTCTTTTCCCATGTTGGAAACACATCCTTGCTTTGTTTCGCTTTACATTTCAGGGATTGTCAGATATATTCTTTATTCTCTCTCTTTTTTGTACCTCCAACCCATTAAGGATTTAACCTTATTGTGATTCTTTATGTTTTTGCTGTCCTTGTTGCTCTAAGTTTAACTATTTATCACACTCTCATCTAGTTTGTCATGCCTCTACTGTCATCTCTGTCCCACCATAAAATATTTAACTCTATTTCTTCAGCTCTTCTTTATCTTGTCTTCACCAGATAAATCCTAATCAACCGTAGC
The DNA here is from genome assembly GCF_001194135.2 of Octopus bimaculoides. Taxonomy (NCBI): domain Eukaryota; kingdom Metazoa; phylum Mollusca; class Cephalopoda; order Octopoda; family Octopodidae; genus Octopus; species Octopus bimaculoides. The sequence goes on from NC_068986.1 coordinate 49,837,702, forward strand.
CGTGATTGGTGGGCAAGAATTTCATGTAAGCTGTACAATCTTAAATACCAACTCTACAATCTCCTTAGTCTTCATAACTGATGGAAGGAAAAACTCTCTGGTTACTCAGTTTGTAGGTATTAAGTATTTTCTCATCATCTTACACTATAACACAACCTTCACAACATATACGCGACACCAGGAGTTCCTGACCACTGGGCTATGGAACTGGGCCACACAGGGAGAATAAATTTTTTAATCTTATTTTCATCTTATTCACAGTCACAGTCTGCAGAGTGTTTTTGCATTATTATTATTATTATTATTAATATAAAAAGAATTGAGGTAACTCCTCCTGAAGATATAGTCAAAATTAAAAGAAGAGTGCCATTGTTATCTAGTGAACAATATTTCGACATCTCGTATGTCTTCAACTGATTCAAAAAATAAATTTGATAAAATAAGTGCCAGTTCAGCACTGGATTTGATGTAATTCCTTGAAAATTACTGGCCTTGTGCCAAAATTTGAAATTATTATTATTTCTACCTGCAAAACATGTTTTATACCAGTGCTTCTCAAAGTGGGTAATATTATCCCCCATGGAGGGAGGCACTGGAAAATTTTATATATAGGTATTGGGAACAAAGAGAGCAGGGGGGGGGTGATAGATTCTTAGGTACATTTGTTTCTAGTTTTTGTCACTTATTTAAATATCAATTTTAAGATATGTAAATGTGATATTTGAGAATTTTCTTAAACTGTTTCTTAGCAACATCACAACAGGATCAACAATAATATGAGACCTTGAAATGTAAATAAGTAAATGAATAAAACCAAATATGCATACCACAATGCATGTTAATTGTGAACAATAAACAAACATATAATTTACAGGACCATGTCAAAATTTATGGGTATTTTCATACATGTAATAAAAGCAAACACTACACCTGCAGCATTAGGTGTATCCTTATTTGTTTGTCATTACATATTTGCAGATGTACATTTGGTGTATTTAATTTTGCTAAATCATAGCATAGGGGTATTGACAAAGTTTCTGTAGAAGAAAGGCTGTAGTTACAACCACATAGTACATATTCTAGACCAGGGGTTTTCAAACTGTGGTCCGCGGACCACAGGGGGTCCGCAAGGACAAGACAACAAATACTTTTTATGGGCAATTTGTTTTTATATATGTTTTTTAATCGAAATCTTTTAATTGACAATAAACCTATTTGTTAAATACTGTTAAATAAATAAATGTAAAAATATATGTTATTTTAAGCAAATGTTTGTGTGTAAATTTCATAAGCGTTTATAAGGGTAAAGCCTGAAATATAAAGGGGTCCGCAAGTCAAAAAGTTTGAAAACCCCTGTTCTAGACCAGTAATTCCTAACCAATTTGTAGGTTAATGATACTCCCACAACTATTACTGAGTGGCACTTTACAAATGTCCCCTACACATTTTCCAAAAACAATAATTTAAAAAAAAAAGCAAACAATAAAACAGCAATTTTTTTAAAGCAAACAGAAGTTAATTTTGCACAGCTATTTTTTTATCTATATTTTCTGGAACTATCCCATCTAGTATTAGATATTTGCCCCTATTTTAATGGAAACTGCTCACATTCAGGAGTTTATTTGTTATAAAATTATCCTCAATCTTGGTACATCATCAGTCATGATCCCGCTCACTGAATATTTGATGTCTGACTCTATAATCTGACCCTGACAAAGGTGTTTGTGAAAGCATGGTTAAGCCATTAGTAATTATATTTCTGTTAAAATATGCTTCTTTCTTTCAACTGATTTTGAAAATAATACTCTTTTTACTCTTTTACTATTTTACTTGCTTCAGTCATTTGACTGCGGCCATGCTGGAGCACCGCCTTTAGTCGAGCAAATCGACCCCAGGACTTATTCTTTGAAAGCCTAGTATTTATTCTATCGGTCTCTTTTGCCGAACCGCTAAGTTGTGGGGGACGTAAACACACCAGCATCGGTTGTCAAGCGATGTTGGGGGGACAAACACAGACACACAAACACACATATATATATATATATATATATATATACATATATACGATGGGCTTCTTTCAGTTTCCATCTACCAAATCCACTCACAAGGCTTTGTTCGGCCCGAAGCTATAGTAGAAGACACTTGCCCAAGGTGCCACGCAGTGGGACTGAACCCAGAGCCATGTGGTTGGTAAGCAAGTTACTTACCACACAGCCACTCCCGCGCCTTGAAGAATTTAGTAAAATAACTTATTAAGTTGTCTTTTGGAACATAAATACAAACATGAAATTTAGAAGAAAGGTTTTAAGATCACTTTAAAACAAATCGAATCTGTTTCACCAGTGGTGGTCAAATTCAGGTCGGTATCAAAAGGGTTAAAATATCAAGTATTGTATCTGGTTTGGATATTATATTACTTACAAAAGTTATGACTCCCACTGAGCAAGCATTCTTGACAGTTGCTGCCTGGTGCCTAAGGATCCCACTACCACCCAGTTCTGGAACCACTGTTTAACCCTTTTGATACCAACCCACCTGAAAGCGCCTCTGGCTCCATAGTACAAATGCCTTCTTTTCAAAAGCTCTGAATTAAAATCCTCCACCAAACCTTAGTCGTAACTTATGTTCCTAACACTAGTTTAATGATAACTAAGTTATTTTACTAAATTCTTCATTATATTTAAAATTAATTGAAAGAAACACAGAGAAACTCAAAAGAAATATGCTAACAAAATGATTAAAACATTCATAGGCGCAAGAGTGGCTGTGTGGTAAGTAGCTTGCTTACCAACTACATGGTTCCGGGTTCAGTCCCATTGCGTGGCACCTTGGGCAAGTGTCTTCTACTATAGCCTCGGGTCGACTAAAGCCTTGTGAGTGGATTTGGTAGACGGAAACT
>NC_068986.1:49840610-49843110 GCF_001194135.2 Octopus bimaculoides
TATATATGTATGTGTGTGTATATGTTTGTGTGTCTGTGTTTGTCCCCCCAACATCGCTTGACAACCGATGCTGGTGTGTTTACGTCCCCGTAACTTAGCGGTTCGGCAAAAGAAACCGATAGAATAAGTACTAGGCTTCCAAAGAATAAATCCTGGGGTCGATTTGCTCGACTAAAGGCGGTGCTCCAGCATGGCCACAGTCAAATGACTGAAACAAGTAAAAGAGTAAAGAGATGTGGCTGTATGGTTAAGAAGTTTGCTTCCCAACCACATAGTTTCAAGTTCAATCTCACTGCATGGAATCTTAAGTAAGTGTCAGCTACCACAAACCCAGGCTAAGGCCTTGTGAATGGATTTGATAGATGAAAACTGTAAGAAGCCTGTCATATGTATATGTGTGTGTGTGTTAGTATCTTCTTGGTTGGATAGAGTGTAAAGTCTATATATTTTGCATTTATTCTTCAGTGAAAACATTATTGGCCCACAGGGAAATCAGGTGATGGTTGGCAACAGGAATAGCATCCAGCCAAAGAAAGATCTGCCCTCAATGAACTCTGTCCAACCCATGCAAGCATGGAAAAGTGGATGTTAAACTGATGAAGATGCACCCCAGCAATCTTAACATTCCCCCACTCCCTTATTTATTTGGCCACTAAGAAGAAGATGGAAAGGAAATACAGCCCAACTCTTGGAAGATGTAAAATAGAAATTTGACCACAAGAGTATTTAGAAACAGAAACCACAGAACTGAACTAAATAATTTGAAGAATTTCATTGAAACCATAAACAAGAGTATGGTGACAGCAGGAGTGAGCATGGTGGTGGTGGTGACAATGATGAAAATGATGGTGAGGATAAGAGAGTCAAAGTGAATTTCTGAAACTTTCAATGGTTGTTGATGGCAAGGGATTATCAATGTCAGTGTCGATAATGATAATGATGATGATGATGATGGTGATGATGATGAGGAGGATGCTAATGGTAGTGGTGGTGGTGGTGGTGGTGGTGAAGAGAGAAAATAAATACAAAACTTTCAATAATCATCGAGGACAAGATAAATAGGTTAAGTGCCGATGTACTAAATGACATACATAAAACATTCTCAATTAACTGAAATTTCCTTCACAGTTGGAGAAAGAAAGGCAAAACCCAGTACCACTCGTTAGCGTCTTAAGAAGAAGAAGAAGAAGAAGGGGAGATAATTAACAACTAGTGTTAGTTTTCTTTTTTGTGTGTGTGTGTGTGTGTTGTCACTCTCCAGCCAAGAAGGTAATTTCAATTAATTCTAATTTACTTGTGTACCATATTTATTACATCCACTCCACCCTTAAACCCATGTGACTAAATTTATGCCATTGGTCAACTTGAATTATTTCCCCTTAACTCACTGTATTTTTTTTTTGTATTTAATTGATAACAAGAGATTGCTGATTCCAGAGCTGATCAGGATGCTGTTGTCATTGTTGTCTTTGTTGTTATTGTTGTTGTTGTCACTTTATTCTTTCAAACCAGGCCATAGAATTAACAGGATTTTGCGAAGATAAGGTAAAGGGGTTCACCAGAATTAAAAGCAAGCATCTCTTTTGTTCCCTCTCTTTCCTCCTCTTCACTACGGCTCTGCGATTCTGCCAAATATGGTAATCTCCCCACCGCCGCCGCTGCTACCACCTCCGTCATTTGCTGTAAATGGTGAATATTGTAATGGCAGTAGCTGCAGTGGTGAAGAGAACTTTTGCTGAAAGTAAAACAGACTCTGCGGTGGTGGGATGGTTGTTGTGGGCGAGATCAGGGGCAGCTGAAATTGTATGTGATGGTGGTGACAATGGTGGTGTTGGTAGTGGGACTGATGGTGGATGTGGTGATGATGATGATGATGGTGCATAAGTCGGGGTGTTTAAATATAATGGTGAGATCCAGCAATTACTGGTATGGTGTCGATGGTAGCCACCGATAATTACAATCATAAAAAATAAAACAGTTACCATCATCATCACCACAACAACACCCAAGAGCAGCAGCAGTGTCACCACCACCACCACCACCACCATCGTCATCTATAGTAGAAGAGGTGGTGGTGGTGGTGGTGAAGATAGTAGTAATGAAGTAGTAGTGGTAGTAATAGTGGCGGCAGTGGTAGTTGTCATAGTGATGTAGAAGTGGTGGTGGTGGTGGTGGTGGTAGTAGTCGTTGTCATAGTAATGGTGGTGATAATAGTAGTAGTAGTAGTAGTAGTAGTGGTGGTGGTGGTGCATCAACAGCAGATCAGTGTGAATAAAGGAACATTTAAAAAGGATTAAGCAAAGTTGATTTTCTTGGAGGTTTCTTCTCCAAACACAGTCGCCACCACCAGCACCACCACCACCACTACTGTTGCTGGCAACACTAACCTCCTCAACAGCTATCACCATTGCCACCACCACCATCAGGACCTTTGTCCTCCCTACCACCACCACCACCCTGTAACCACAATGACCCTACTCACTCTAAACCACCCTCTGCC
>NC_068986.1:49844335-49848537 GCF_001194135.2 Octopus bimaculoides
GACTACTACCTAGCTCACATACCAGGAAACCCCAAAATGGCTGAAGTTCAAAAGATAGTACTCTTGGGAACTGCCCATATCCTACGTAAAATACTATCTATGTGATCTCAAATTTTACAACAAACACATAATTTTCTTATGGTTTCTTAAACATTCTCTAGAACAACACTATGTACAAATCCAAATATATGGTACCCTAGGCATAACACCTACATGAACTTCTAATTTGTTGTCTCTTGAGGTCTCTGGGTGAGACTTGGAGCCAACTTGTACAAATGCAAAGCAAAAGTCAAACATAAAATAATAATAACAATAACAATAATAATAATAATAATGATTTCTTTAATAATAATACTACTTTCTACTATAAGCACATGGCTCAGTGGTTAAGGGCATCAGGCTCACAATCATGAGGTAGTGAGTTCAATTCCTGGACCAGGCTGTTGTGTTGTGTTCTCAAGCAAGACACTTTATTACATGTTGTTCCAGTTCATTCAGCTAAAGATATGTGTTGTAATGTCACTGGTGCCAAGCTGTATCGGCCTTTGCCTTTCCCTTGGTAACCTCGGTGGCATGGACAACCTTGCCTAGACTTGTGCCTCAGAGGGGAACTTTCTAGGTGCAATCTCATGGCCATTTCAGGGGAGGGATAAGTTGATTACATTGATCCTAGTGTGTAACTGTTACTTATATCACCAACCCAGAAAGGACAAAAGGCAAAGTTGACATCAGCAGAATGTGAACTCAGAACATAAAAGACAGACGAAATGCTGCTAAGTATTTCATCCAGCTTACCAAAAATTATACCAGCTCTAAATATTAGTTTCAAATTTTGGCACAAGGCCAACAATTTGGGAGGGAAAAAGTAATTAACAATATAAAATTTTAATAATGTATGATTTCCCAAAAGTGGGAGACTTCCTAGGACTGCTTGGGGAAACCTCACAAAACCATAGTGAACCTGACAACTAGGGCAAGTGCCCTCTCTAAATTGTCTACAGGCACATACTTAGAGTAGGCGCATCGACTTGGGCCATTCTAGCCACATTCTCCAACATTTCAAAAAAATTACAGAGAGGCAGTATTTCTGTCTCTTCACTCATTTCTTTTGCAAGTGAAACTTCCACCAGACAAAGAAACACAGCCTGCCTTTCCCAACCAAAAGAAGGTGATGGGGTGATCTTCACAATGGACTCAGCCCATAGCCGGATCCTTACTACATGTCACAGTTTCATTGCTCTACCTCTAACCATTTAAGTGGACCTATAGCAGTGGTTCTCAAATGGTGTATCACAGATTTTCATATAAGAATAATTCAAGGCTTTAGAAAAATCAGTATAAGTAAGCTTAAGCTGTGTTAATTGTGTTGTTTGTAATTTTATTATACACAATCATGTATTACAGGTACAGGCATGGCTGTATGGTAAGCTTGCTTCCCAACCACAAGCTTTCAGGTTCAGTCCCACTGTGTGGCATCCTGGGCAGGTGCCTTTCACTATAGCACCAGGCCAATCAAAGCCTTGTAACGTTCTGAGTTCTGAGTCCAAATTCCACTGAGGTCAACTTGCCTTTCATCCTTTCAGGGTCGATAAATTAAGTTCCAGTTACGCACTGGGGTCGATGTAATTGACTTAATCCCTTTGTCTGTCCTTGTTTGTCCCCTCTATGTTTAGCCCCTTGTGGGCAATAAAGAAATAAGAAACTGAAAGAAGTCCATTGTGTGTCTGTATGCATGCATATGTGTACTTGTGTTTGTTCCCACCACTGCTTAGTAATCAGTGTCATTTAGTTTATGTCACCTTAACTTAGCAGGCTGGCAAAATTGACTGACAGAATAAGCACCAACGCTCGAAAAAAATAGGTATAGGGTTTAATTTGTTTGAATAAAACCCTTCATGGAAGTCCCCCCAGCATGGCTGCAAGCCAATGACTGAAATAAGTAAAAGATAAAATTAGCTGTAATAAATACTAAGACCAACACAGCCATCAGGGAAGTCAAACCATCCAGCATGAAAACATGGACATTGACCCCATGTAGACGGATTGAGCACTGACAGTCTGTGTTGTGTACCAGTATTAGGCCATTCAGTAACCACATAATTTTCTATACAAGGAATTTTGCAGTAGATTTAGATTCTTCTCAGTGTGGTATATTTGAAAAGATGGTGCCACACAGAACAAGACATCACACTACAAACACATAGTGTTTCAATGCAGTCAGTACTACAAGGGGTTAAGTAGTGATGATGATGATGACGACAACGACGGTCATGATGAAGATGACGACAACAATGATGACGATAAGTATGACCAATAAAACAAAAAAAAAAAATCAATATTTTTTTATTATAAGGTCTTTTAACTTTCCATACAAAGTGCATTGATAAATTTTTCATCTTCCATATGAAGTGTATCAATAATTTTTAACATGCAACAATCAAGTGAGTCTGCAAATTTATTATTTCATTTCAAGTGCACCACAAAATCAAAAAGATTGAGAACCAATGTCATATTATCTTAATCCTTTGCCCGTCCAATCTTTGCTTCAGTTTGTCCTGAATGTCCACACCTTTAGTCAGTCCTCATTTCATACATTCTGAGTAATATGAAAAGCTTCTTTCATTAAGCCCCACGTTACTCCGATGGTTAAAAAAAAATGTGGGAAAGTGTAGCATATATATGATGCATGGACACCAGATAAACAGGTTCTCTATATCACGTGTGATGCACAGAACGGGCAAGAACACATGATCATTTAATGCTCATTATTCATGCTGGTATCCGTTGGACAGTTTCGTAGAAACTGGGAAACCAAAAGACTGTATCAAGCTTTGACAAGGTTTCTATAGCTGGGTGTCCTTCCTAATGCCAACCATTTGACAGAGTGCACAGGGACCTTTTTTTCTTGCCACAAGTACTAGCAGGGTCAGCAAGTAACTTGCAAGACATGAGCCTACTTAAAATGAGGCAAGGAGTAATTTGAGGAAGGTAGGTTCAGGCCAGGTGATGAAGGATTACAATATGATAGAGGGATAAAAATAAGAAGAGATGTGGAGGCGCAATGGCCCAGTGGTTAGGGCAGCGGACTCGAGGTTGGGGGATCACGGTTTCGATTCCCAGACCGGACATTGTGTGTGTTTATTGAGCAAAAACACCTAAAGCCCCATGAGGCTCCAGCAGGGGAGGGCGACCCCTGTTGTACTCTTTCGCCCCAACTTTCTCTCTCACTCTTTCTTCCTGTTTCTTGAGTAATGCTGCGATGGACTGGCGTCACGTCCAGCTGGGAGGGAACACATACGCCATAGAAACCGGGAAACCGGGTCCATGAGCCTGGTTAGGCTTTCAAAGGGGCACATAAATAAATAAAATATAGAAGAGATATATGGCTACCCCAGGTGGGAAAGAAGAGAGAGAAGATGACGAAGAAGATATGCTGGGGCATACCTTCTAGTTACACAGGACTGAAGAATGTAGTCCAAGTCACACTGATCTCAGCTGATCTGGGCCATCTTGTCAGGGTGGGATCTCAACAACTGAAGTATACCAAGTAGTAGAGCAGGTTTGCTTCAGGCTACAACAGACAAACTTATACCACCAAAATCAATGTATTTACACAAGGGAGAGGATTGAAATCATGATGCAGTTGCATTTGTGTGTGCACAGCATAGCAGGAACGCCAGTTCCAAGCACTGTTGATGCTAGATAAATCCAATCACAGATCTAAAAATAGTGTATAGAAACTAATTCTGAAGTCCTAACAACAACGACAACAATAACAATGATGATGATAATAATAATAATAATAATGATAATTTCTTCTCTTTCCAATAATAATAATAACATTGTTGCTAATAATAATTTCTAGCAAATGATTATGATGATGATGATGATGCTGGTGATGATAACGACAACAACAACAGCAACAACAACACATTGTTATGAAACAAGGAAATGGATTGACTGAAAAATCTGGATCAAGCAAATGTGCCATTTCACTTTCAGAAGTCTATTATTATGCATAAAACTGTGAGATATCTGAAGAACAGAGTCTGTGACAAGTTCATTCAATAGATTAATGGTAATGATACAATGAAGACAGAAGGAACACTAGAGAATGGTGCTTGAATGGGTGGAAATATATACATACATACACACATATAAACATATATATATATATATATATATATATATATATATATATA
>NC_068986.1:49849664-49852940 GCF_001194135.2 Octopus bimaculoides
CATAATCTGGATTCTTTTTCTTTTTTGTTCTTTCTTCTTTGAAGTTCCTTTTCTGTTTTTTTTTTTTTTTAACTTACTTTTATTTCTTAAATTCTTATCCTGGTTTTGACTATATTGGTTGCTCGCTTGGTCAGTTCTATATATTTGGATGAAATTTATTTTTTATTATTTTTTTTTTTTAATCTTTTACTTGTTACTGGACTGAGGTCATGTTGGGGCACCATCTTGAAGGAGTTAGCTCAGTGTTTCTCAACCATTTTTTTGCCTACTGACCTCTTTGATCCCTATTTTACATGGGTGGACTCTCATAACACAATACTATGAAGTTGAATTCTTGACTAGATGGGCTTCTGTGCTGCAGCCTATTGTTGTTGTTGTTGTTGGCCCTCCGTCGCTTACGACGTCGAGGGTTCCAGTTGATCCGATCAACGGAACAGCCTGCTCGTGAAATTAACATGCAAGTGGCTGAGCACTCCACAGACACGTGTACCCTTAACGTAGTTCTTGGGGATATTCAGTGTGACACAGTGTGACAAGGCTGGCCCTTTGAAATACAGGCACAACCGAAACAGGAAGTAAGAGTGAGAGAAAGTTGTGGTGAAAGAGTACAGCAGGGTTCACCACCATCCCCTGCTGGAGCCTCGTGGAGCTTTAGGTGTTTTTGCTCAATGAACACTCACAATGCCCGGTCTGGGAATCGAAACCGCGATTCTATGACCGCGAGTCCGCTGCCCTAACCACTGGGCCATTGCGCCTCCACTGTACCCTATTACACAATCACAAACCCAAAAAGGAGTGTCTACAATGCCATTATTAATCAGCAAGAGAAAAAAAAACCCAGCCCAATCTCCCTCAAATTACACCCAAACATGGTTTGCTTTGCAACCATGTGGTTTCAGGTTCAGTCCCACCGTGTAACACCTTGAGCAAGTGTCTTCTACTATAGCTCCTGGCTGACAAATCCTTGTGGGTAGGTTTAGTAGACAGAAACTGGGTGAAAGCTTGTCATATATATATATATATATATATATATATATATGCATATATGGATACAGGACATCACCGCCTGTGTAAATAACATGAATTACATAGACAAATGAGTTAAATACGCTAACAACGTGAGAAAAAAAATGAAAAACAGGACAAGTAAACACAGAGAAAGAACCCTTCATCAGTTGTTGGCTGTCTATCTACTCCTCATTTCGAGCATTCAACGACAATATGAGCCTTCAAAGAGAGTTGCTCCCATAAATTCTAAAATAAAGTTTAGGATTTATGGAGGGTCAAAGTTGGGAACAAAAACAGGACAGTGGAGACATACAAAGAAACCAAATGAAAACAAACATGGAGGGTCGTTAGACCAGAACGAGAGGAAAACAGTGAATGCTAGGAATCATTAACAGTCATCATTATCATTTAACATTCATGTTCCATGCTATCATGGGTCAGACAGTTTGACAAGGATTCAAGGAGTTGAAGGACTACATTGTGCTCCAGTGCCTGCTTAGGCATAGTTTCTATAGCTGGATGCCAACCACTTTCCACCTATCAGTCGACTACAGGAGATGGTTTGTTTAGGCCCTTGTAACTTAGCAGTTCAATAAGAGAATAAGTACCGGGGTCAAATGTTTTTAGACTAAAGCCCTTCAAGATTGCGTCCCAGCATGGCCACTGTCTGATGAATTAAATAAAAACAAAAAAAAAAAATACAGAATACCCAATTCTTTTCAATACTCAGTGGTCAACATAAATTACTGGTATGTGTTTGCATGTGTGGGAGTTAAACTGAGAACAATGCTGCTAATTAGCCAACACTTGCACACAACAAAACAGCGTAATGTGATTGGATAGGACAGACAAGCAGATCAAATAGGATGACTGACAGCTAGATTACTAATTGGAAAAATTGATAGAGAGATAAATGGACACACCAACAGGTCGATAGACGCACAGACAGATTGATAGATGGTCGGTTAAAAAATTTACACAGTCAAAAGATTTACAGAGACAGACGAGGAGGACGAAAAGAAAAGGATAGGTAGATAGTTGGATGGATGGATGGGTAGGTAAATTGGTAGATAAGTAGTACTGGGTATGTGTGTGTATGCATGTTAGTATTTGTTTTTATGTTGAGTTATAAAAGAAACAATTTTACAATAAACTGATAGACTACAGAATACTTTTCGCAGAGTACACTTTTATTATTCTTTAATAGGAATACTGTTGACAGTGACTTCAAAGTTTCAGCCAGCCTAGCCTTCATTGGACAGTCCTATTAAATCTAAGCAAGCTGAAACTTTCAACTTACTTTGAACAATATTGTAGGGAGCTTGTCTCCCTTGTCAGTCATTAGATATAAGTGCTTCCCCATGGCTAAGAGTAGTTCCGATTCTTATTTCTAGCAATGCTGACTAGCATCCTTAGTCACCTTAGTGGCAGCTATACTCATGCCTTTTGGTTATAAATTGCAAGTAAACCACCTTAATACTTTATTTATATATATATGTGTGTGTGTGTGTGAGTGTGTGTGTGTGTGTGTGTGTGTGTGTGTGTATACATATATATATATATATACTCTGAGTGGTTGGCGTTAGGAAGGGCATCCAGCTGTAGAAACTCTGCCAAATTAGATTGGAGCCTGGTGTAGCCATCCGGTTGCACCAGTCCTCAGTCAAATCGTCCAACCCATGCTAGCATGGAAAGTGGACGTTAAACGATGATGATGATGATATATATTGAAAGACAGACAGACAGATTGGCAAGGAGGCAGATAAAGAGATGTGTGGATGGGTGGGCAGATTGAGAAATGCATAGCTACAAGACAGAAAGAGATTCAGGTAGATAAACAGGTAGACAGAAAATAGATAGACAGATAGTTAGGTAGGTAGTCAGATGGATAAACCGGTAGATAGAGAGATAAGATTTGATAAATTGATAAACGATAGATAGACAAACAGACAACAGGTAGATAAGTGGAAAGATATCAAATGCCTTGTATTGGTTCACCAATGACTCCGTCGTCTCCCTCCCACACACACAAATTTTGAAACTAATTTTGCAACACACACACACACACACACGCACCATGAAATGAAAAATGCTTTTCGTTTCTTTGAGGGTTTTTTGGTTTTGTTCTGATTTTTTTTTTTTTTTTGGTTTCGTTTTCTTCAACAAAGATTTTGCCTACCACCAACCACACTTTACCTGAAGATTAATCTCCAATTTCGAAGCAACATTTACCATTCTTACCAAACATTTTTCACCCTCTTTTTTACA
>NC_068986.1:49854305-49855667 GCF_001194135.2 Octopus bimaculoides
ACTACATTCTTGCATAAGAATAATAAATATATGTCTATCAATCTATCAATCTGTCTATCATCTTGGTTTAAGAATAATGAATAGATATCTGTGCCCCTGGACTGGCTCTTGTGTGGGTGGTACATAATATACACCATTTCGAGCGTGGCCGTTGCCAGTACCACCTGACTGGCCTTCATGCCAGTGGCACGTAAAAGCACCCACTACACTCTCGGAGTGGTTGGTGTTAGGAAGGGCATCCAGCTGTAGAAACTCTGCCAAATCGGATTGGAGCCTGATGTAGCCACCTGGTCACCAGTCCTCAGTCAAATCGTCCAACCCATGCTAGCATGGAAAGCGGACGTTTAAAGATGATGATGATGATGATCTATCTCTGCACTTCCCTCTACTCCGTGTTCCCCACATTTAAAAGAAATACATGAACATCACAACATCCTGTTCCACCTCTTCTATTTCATCATTTTCACATCTACTTTTCTATGCGTGAATGGATTGAATGGAGATTACTGAGGCAAATTTTTCTATGGCCGGATGTCTTCCCTGTTGCCAACCCTCACCTGTTTCCACGCAACGAAATATTTCTCTATGTCTAGATATGTTCTCACAGAGAAATGGAAATGAATGATACTGCATGTATGACAGTAACACAAACATACAAAAACTCACATACACCACACAAATATATATGTGGAATTTGAACACAGAACATAGCGACAGGAATAATAATAATAATAATAATAATAATAATTATCATTATAACAATGGTTTCAAATATTGGCATAAGGCCAGCAGTTTCAAGGAGGGGTAAGTTAATTACATCAAACTCAGTTCTCAATTGGTACTTATTCTATTGACCCAGAAAGGATGGAAATCAAAGCTGACCTCAGCAGAATTTGAACTCAGAATGTAAAGACAAATAATATTTAGTTTGATTTTTATCAAAGTGAAGGATTTCCTTTCATTGTACGGAAGACCTTGAAAGTAATAAATTTTTCACAAATATAATGACTGAAATTCAATAGCATAAATATAAAGATAACAATCGTTAGAGGGACGAAAAGTGAAATGACGCAAGAAAAAGAAGTATGTGGCAAAAGGAAGGGCCAAAGTAAACTAAGACAACAGTGGTTGAGAGCTGATCTCTGGATGCTTAACCTTGCAAACAAGATGCCAAAGATTGCTGCAGATGGAGACAAGCTGTGTTGAGAGAGTGACCCATCTATTTCCCATGCCATCATGGAAAAACGAACGTGATGATGATGATGATAGTGTTGTTGGTGATGATATATAAGGCTCTCTTATCAAGTGGAAATCCTGTTGTGTTATAAATATTGTACTATATATATATATATATATATATAT
>NC_068986.1:49855707-49857839 GCF_001194135.2 Octopus bimaculoides
ACTATGGAAATCTTGTACAATGGAACTATATTTCAACATTTTAAATTTGATGATCGATCATATATTATAAGGGATTCAAGCGGTGTAGTAAATTTCCTCTGAATTTCCTTTACAGTATGAAATCCTGTAGTGTAGTACATTTCCTTCCATATGTGTGTGTGTGTGTGTGTGTGTGTGTGTGTGTGTGTGTGTGTAAGACATTCTGCATTTCTGCAAACATTAATTCTAGTTTCCCCATCTGTATGGAAGCCCTAACGTATAAATTCATTGCTCTCTACCAAGAAAATCTAGTACAGTTTGAAAAAAATACATAAATAAAAGCGGAGTCAATTGTATGGAAGTCCGGTAGTGTAATAAAGTTACATGCATGTAGCAAGAATATAACGTACAGTAACAAAAATAAGAACTTATACTCATAACAAATTCTATATTATAACATGATAGGAGTAAGACATTGTATTGCTCCAATTGTATAGAATGTTCATAGTGTAATAATTTTACTTCTTTATTTTAAGTAAATCGCAATACTCCACGAAAAAAAAAAAAGATGACAATTACAAAAAATGAATAAATAAATAAATAAATAAATAACAAGGAGTGAAAGAATGGGAAAGTGAAAAGACCACAAGGAAAAGAAATCTCCAGAACATTTCCACGTCTCCATTTCTGCTCCGCCCACCTCTCCATTGTATGGAAGTTCTGTAGTGCAATAAACAAAATGTTTCCAGCATTCAAAAGCAACAAAAGTGATTTAACAAGACTTAAAGAATAGTGCCAGCTATGTTAGCTTTTATGCAGGAGAAAAATATCAATAGACAAATGCCAGCACCGATTAAAATGATTTAAATTGATGGTAGGCAATAAATCATGGCAGTAAACAGAGGAGAATCTTCCTGGAGTTTGGTGGGTTGCTAAAAACGACCTCTGACCATTTTAGTTGCCACGGCAAAGGGTACAGAGTGAATGTGTTTAATGAATGAAAAACAATGAATGAATGTGTGTGAGTGTGTGTGTGTGTGTGTGTGTGTGTGTGTGTGCATAAGGATGCATGTGGAGAAAGCGTAAGCACGTGTGTTTTAAGTGACATTTTCATAAGGTGCTCTGAGCAACAAAGTATGCAAAAATGTGTGTGTACATGTATGTGAGCATAGAAAAACACATGTGGGAGGGAGTATGTATACGACATTAGTAAAGTGACTATTTTGAAGTTGTAATGAGCAAATCTGAGTGTCTGTATGTATGTGTGTGTATATGCACATGTGAGACAGAGAGAGCTGTGTGCATGTGTGTGTGCGCATACATCTGTGAAAGAGATAGTTACTCAGTGCATACACACACAAAAAAAAAATAATCTAACCAATTAAACATGTGCAACTTGATTGCATGTGGGAGCTGTGTGTCTCTTTGTGCAAGTGTATTTGTGCAAGTGTATTTGTGCAAATGTATTTGTGCAAGTGTATATATTATATTTGCTGTGATGTGTAACTTTGTATATACACCTATAGAGGACATGTAGATGTGTTTGTGTGTGTGTACATATACACATACATACATACATATATATACACACATATATATACATATATATATATATATACACACAAACACACACATATATATATATACACATACACACATACATATATACATGTATATGTATACATATATATATCTGGCTGGGTAACCATGTGCCTCCTCTACAGTAAAACACCTGTTTCTGCCCCCGTCTCACTTAAGCCTTTCATCATTTGACACAAGATCACCTCTTCCAATGCCCCTTCTCCTCTCAAAGGATCTTTGTCTTGCAAGTTATTTGGTGACCATGCTAGTGTTGGTGCCACGTAAAAGGCATCCAGTCCACACTGTAAAACGGTTGGCATTTGGAAGGGCACCTAGCTGTAAAAACCATGCCAAAACTGATCTCACTTGCACTCACGTCACATAAAAAGTACTCTGTCCATTCTGCTGGGTGGTTGGTATTAGGAAGGACATCCAGCTGGAAAAACAGTGCTAAAACAGACACAGAAGTCTGGTGCAGCCTCCTGTCTGGTCAGCTCCTGTCAAACTGTCCAACCCATGCCTGCATGCAAGGAATACATAATGACACACACACATATATATATATATATATA
>NC_068986.1:49859816-49864543 GCF_001194135.2 Octopus bimaculoides
TACTATAGACCACATTTCTGGTTTTGCAGTTCGTTTGTGGGCTAAACTGGCAATATGACCATCCCCAAGTACAACAACATCTGTTTCAACACACGATTTCACATAAAAAATCTTGCAAAACAAATATATATATATATATATATATATAGGTTAGTTGAGTTAGAGATTAAAATAACCATCTAAGGGATAAAAGTATCCATTGCACAACCGGTATGTTACCTATATTTAACCATGAGCATACATATGCAAACGTATGATGCTCATAAGCTATCCGTAAAGACAAGGATAAACATGGGTTTATCAAGAATCAAAATTTAAAGAAAACAGAAAATGGAGAAATACTGATGAACAGAAATTGACTTACATCAATTACTATTTATTAATTAAATGCAAATAGACTGCATCCCATTTGAAGTCAATCTGCATTGAATTAATAAATAATAATTGATGTAAGTCAATTATTGTTCATCAGTACTTCTCCATTTAATTTTCTTATATATGTGTTTATGTGTTTATTTATTTTTCCCCATATACACAGGCATGGTTGTACGATAAAATGTTTGCTTCCCATCCACATTGTTGCAGGTCATGTCCCATTGTGTGGCACCTTGAAGTATCTGCTATTATAACCTCAGACCAATTAAAGCCTAGTGAGAGGCTTTGGTAAATGGAAACTGAAAGAAACCCATTCAGGAGTTTTAACACTTGACACTCTGAGGGAGCCATCTCCACCACACTACATTGCAGTGTACTGCTGAACTAGCAAAGCACATTCATTAAGTATGAGTGTTTGAAAATAGTAAAAGTTACCTTCTCAAATCATGCCGATTGAAAAGGCCGGTTTCCTGGTGTATATATTTACCAACTGTGGAACCCATCCATCACAGGATTACTCATTTTTGCCAGCTGAGTGGACTGGAGCAACATGAAATGAAGTGTTTTGCTCAACAACACAACTTGTCACCCAGTCCAGGAATTGAAACCACAATCTTATGATCATGAGTCCAACACCCTAACCACTAAGCCACACACCCCCACTTGAGAATAGATACTGTATGTGTATACACACACACACACACACATAAAGACATACATATACACGTGTGTGTCTTGATATTTGTGTATGTCACACAACGCGATGGTATGTTTACGTTCCTGTAACTTAGTGGTTTGACAAGAAACAATCAAGTACTGGGGTCACTTTGTTCAACTAAATACTCATCAAAGTGGTGCTGCAGCATGGCCACAGTCTAATGACTGAAACATGTAAGTGGCTAAAGATAAAGATACATAAATGTATCTATATTGTGTTTATGAGTGAAAGCATGTATCTGTGTGTGTGTGTGTGTGTGTAAATCTATGTGCACATGGACACACACACGGACACACACATTGAAAGAAATTCATATATACATATACAGCAAATATAAGAAAATATATGCACATGAAAACACACTATATATGAGGGGAAGTCAAAAATTATCTGCACTTTCACCATAACATACCTTTATTATTGCCACACTGCCTTCTGCACATGTGTGCTTATAGTTGGCACTAGTGTAGTCACATGATTGCAGTTTGAGCCTGAATCTGCCATTTTCCTTTCTGGCTTTACAGCGTAAGCATGGCAACTTCACTAGCAATGTGCACCAAAGAAGAGCAAAGAGCAGTGATCTGATTTCTTTGCTCAGAAGGTGTGTCAGGTACTGAAATTCATCAGAGGCTTTTAGCACAACACAGGGACAGTGTACTACTGCATAGTAATGTATATTAATAGATCAAGAGGTTTAAAAGTGATTGGACAAGCATGATGCATGAAGAGGGAGTAGGACACCCATCAACCTTCACCACTGATGAGAAGATTCAGCAAGTTCAAGAGATGGAACTGGTTCACCGTTACCATTTCTCAGATCAATGAGCTTTGTTCTTCTTTGGTGCATATTACTAGAGAAGCGGCCATGCTTACACTGTAAAGCCAGACTGAAAAATGGCGTGACCAGTCTCAAACTTCAATCACATGACCACAATAGTACCAAACTATAAGCAAGCATACACAGAAGGCAGTGTGACAATAATAAAGATATGTTATGATGAAAGGATAATGTCTGACTTCTCCTCGTGTGTGTGTGTGTATGTATGTATGTATGTGTATGTATGCATGCATGCATACATAAAATGAAAGCGCTAATAAAGAATTATCCAACATTCTGACAGCCTCCTTTTTCTCTAGTATAATAAATGCAAAAACTAATTTCTGTGTGTCAGTGTGTCACACTTAAACTCCTTCTCTCACTATTCAGTGACACTCTTACTATTCCTCATGATGGGGTGAGGGTAATAATAAGCAAAGATGACGACGGTGGTTGTGGAGAGAGAGAGAGAGAGAGAAATAAAAAGAGATAAGAAAAAGAGATAAAGAAACTTAGGGAGAGTTGATGATGTTTTATTAAAAGTAGTAGTGTTAATGGTGGCAGTAGGAGTAATAATAAGAGAGAGAGAGAGAAAGAGTGGGTATGTGAGAGAAAGAGGGAGATGATGTACAACTTTGTTTAACCATGTCTGTTTGACAGAAATTCCTGTCACCAACATCCTGAACACTATCATTTTTGTTTTATTTTTTGGTTTCTTTAATACATATACACACACATATATAAAACAAACTTTAATTGAACTAAAGTTTTACCAAAATTAAACACATATAATAAATGTGAATGTTAGTGTGTCATACTTTTTCACCTTTAATAAATCCTGAACCGCTAAGTCAAAGGGATATAAACAAACCAACACTGGTTGCCAAGTGGCGGAATACACACACACACACATACAAACAAACACACACAACAAGTTTTCTCACAGTTTTTATCTATCAAATTCATTCACAATGCACTGATCAACCTGAGGCTGAAGTAAAAGGTATTTGCCCAAGGTGCTGTTGCACGGTAAGACTGAACCCAAAACCACATTGTTGCAAAGTGAGTTTCCTATCCACACAGTTATGTATGTATGTATGTATGTCATTATTGAGTTTATTTCAAGATCTTGCCAATAGAGAAAGAGCCAGTTTCTAACCTAGATCCAAGGCTCCTTCATTGGAATTTCAACAACATCAACAGAGTAGGAATGTGTGTGTCTGTATGTATGTATTCTCATACATATAATTGCATATCTAGACATGCTCATATATACTTAAATTATAAACTTGTGGAAAGTTTTACAGATTTTTACAGTTCCAGTGATGGCTTGGATCTGTAGTCTTTGAATCAGCCTTCTCCTTTCTGGTTTTGAGAAACCTTATTCCTCAAGATTGGTATTTAGGCAGTGTGTTACATACTTCAGTATCCTAATAAATACAGGTATAAACATGAACTTGTAATCTGGATAGAGTAACGGTACATTTCTCGGATCTTTTTTAAAACGGGGGCCACATTTTTCATTAATATTTTACGTAGTGCTTTTGGTACCGAAAGACTTTCAAACTTCGTATACTTATCTATTTTGTGTTATAGAACAGAAAAATATTTTTGTATTCGAATTTATTTCATGTAAAAAATTGTCTTATTTCGATAATTTTAACCAATCACTGACGTCCATTCAGCCGATATACATTAAGTGCCGACTACATAAACAAACGATTCTTCGTTTTATTTGCTTTTTTCATTTTAAATTTGCTTTAACCCTAACCCTAACCCTAACCCTAACCCTAGGGTTAGGGTTAGGGTTAGAGTTAGGGTTAGGGTTAGGGTTAATTGTTTCAGAATCGTTTGTTTATGTAGTCGGCACTTAATGTATATCGGCTGAATGGACGTCAGTGATTGGTTGAAATTACAGAAATACGACAACTTTAACATGGAATAATTTATGGATTTCTTTTTTTTTTTAAGAAAACTAAGAGAAAAAGATGTTTTATATGACACATTCTACCAGTGATCCAAGTTTCAAAGTGTTTCGTTAATGAAAAATGTGGCCCCCGTTTAAAAAAAGATCCCATTTCTCAATAGTTCAGCATAGGTATTTTCTTTCTCGCTAATCTTTAGCTTTATGTTAACATCTGCTGAGCAGCCGACTTCCACAATTGTACACATGTATGCATGCATGCAACCATGTGTGTATGAACCAGCTTTCAAATTTTTATAAATCACATAACAGCAAGTGCAAAAAAGTGGGTCTCCCAATTAATCATGACATGACGAAGAGAATGACAACACCAGATAAGACAGACAAACCACAGTATAAATTTACAGAAGCCCTATAAAGCAAGTAGTAGAATTTGTCTATCTAGGGCATAAACTATCAGCAGTTTCAACTAATAACAAGGTTTACAGCAGCTAGAGAACTGTATTAGAGGGTTTTGTTGTTTTTAGTTGGGGGGGGGGGGTCTACCTTTTGTAAAACAATACACCTAAATTAAATCAAATACTAATTAAAGCTAAAGTTAAGATATATAATATTTACACTGACACTGTGTTAAGTATGGGTTAAGATTGTAACACCTGTTCTGAAAAAAAAAAATACACAAACAAAAAGACAACTTTGAAAATTGAATTATTTCAAAACTTTGTCGTGAGATTTATTATGAGTAAAAATCTGATATTATCAACATCACCATTTTAATGTCTCCTTTGACATGCTTGTATGGGTTGGATGGAATGTACTGAGATAGACTTTCTATGGGCTGGAGATACTCTTCCTGTTGCCAACACTCGCCTGTTCCCCAGCATATTAATAAT
>NC_068986.1:49864675-49867450 GCF_001194135.2 Octopus bimaculoides
AATGGCCAAACATGTTCTTGCAGAATACTTGAAATGAATGCCACTTCTTATATGATAGTGATGATCATTTTTCAACTATCACACTATGTCACGGCAAGTACACACACACACACACACACACACACACACACACACACACAATGGGGTTTTTCCGATTTTTGTCAACCAAATTCACACACAAGGCTTTGGCCATCCCAGGATGATAGAAGAAGAGATTTGCCCAAAGTGTCATGAAATAGAATTGAACCTGGAACCATGTGATTGGAAAGCACACTTCTTACCACACAGCCACACCTGTATCAATGACAATGTTAGAATACTAAGTCTCCAGGAAATGATACAGGTACAATCAAGTTTTAGTTGAAGTTAAAAGCAAGTTCTTAAAATTGTCTGGTTACATCAAGTTTCCAACTTGTATACAGGGATATTTATGTATATGTCTTATAGTCTTTTACACGTTTCAGTCATTTTGATTGCGGCCATGCTGCAGCACTGCCTTAAAGAGTTTTTAGTAGAAGAAATCGATCCCAGGACTTATTCTTTGTAAGCCTAGTACTTATTCTATAGGTCTCTTTTGCCAAACCTGCAAAAGTTACAGGGACATAAACATCAGTTGTCAAGTGAAGGTAGGGGGACAAACACAAACACACACACACATACATATATATATATACATACATACATACACAATGGGCTTCTTTCAGTTTCCATCTACCAAATCCACTCACAAGGCTTTGGTCAGCCCGAGGATATAGTAGAAGACACTTGCCCAAGGTGCCACACAGTAGGACTGAAACCAGAACCATGTGGTTGAGAAGCAAGCTTCTTACCACAGAGAAAGAAAGAATAATGACAACTATATATTTTAATAATTAAATGTGTTGACTTTCGTAAGCACACTCATCCACATATACCTACACACGTGCATGCACTCATATACAGACACACAGGTAGAGATAGATTTATGCGCGTGTACAATAATTCAGGTAGTTTGCTCATGTGCACGTGTACATGTGTATTTGTGCATGCGTGCATGTGTACTTGCATATTTCTAGACAGGACAATTGTCCTATATGAGGCGCATGTATTATACATGAAATAGTGAATGAGTGTGTGTAGGTGTGTCTGTATGTGTGTGAGTGTGTGTGTGTGTGTGTGTTTGAATGTGCATCTGTGTCTGCATGCGTGTGATAACAGTAAGTGACAAGTTGACACGGAATGTTCAATAATTATCGCCGTCATTAATTAAATAGTTGTCAGCACATCGCGGTGGACAGCACAACAAAATCATAATTAGCTAACTATTTTGACATCCATAATAACAAACAAGAAAATTATTGTTTAAGTCTATTTTTTTTTGTTTTGTTTCAGTTTTTTTTTTCATTTTTGTTTTTAGATATCAGAAGAAAAGGTAGAAAGAAAAGGTGTGGCAATGAGAAGCCATTATCACAATAACAATACCTAGTATCACAACACCTACTGCCACTTCTACAGTAACAATAACAACAACAGAAAATAATGTTTGGTCTGAGATTAACACTGACTTTTAATAGTAATTTATCAGGCAGGCACTCATCCATCCATCCAATCATCCATCCATCCATTCATTCATTCATTCCTTTATTCTTATTCTTATTTATTTACAGGATTCAGAATAAGTTGTTGGTTATTGCTCTTACAGGTTACATTAGCGTAAATGACCTCTGATCAAGCAAACGCATGGTGAAAGGTCAGCCCGTGTGACCTGTGATCAAGCAGACATATGATAAACAGTCAGCTCATATTGATTCATCACACAGAGATTTCATCAGAGGCTTGGATTTAGCCAAAGCATCAAAGTGACAAAGTGGTGGTCCCATAACCCAGAGGTCTGTAGATTGATTCAAGATAGAACCCTGATCAAACAATGCTATGATCAAAAAAACATTAAATGTCCTAACTTCTTTGAAGAAGACAGGGTGCAATTCTAAATATTTTGTAGCAATTCTGAGTTTCTTTTTACTGTACGGTCATTCATAACAAGAGTATGAGATGCAAGACTTTTAATGTTTAAGCATTCGTGCTATTGAAAGAGACAAGATGGTGCCTGTTCTCGGATTCAGTGTTTCTCAACTTGCATGTGGATCACACCTGTACATGGATCATACCTACATGTGGATCACACCTGCATGTGGACAGTCAAGAAGAAATGAAGTGTGGTAGCAGCTGTGTAGGAGTATGTGCTGTCAGAAATGATAACAAGTAGAGTGTTTAATATACTTTGAGCGTAGGAGATATAACCAAACCTTGGTGTACACCAAGGTTTAAAAATGGGGGTCAGAGAAATCTTCACCAGCACACTTTATGACAAGAAATCATCCAATCCAGAAAATAAGAGATAGATATAGGAGGTAATTTAGCTAGGACTCAGCCAAAAGCTTTGTGGATTATAAGGGCATTAAAATAGCTTTTTCTCAAAGGTGAGGGATTATTGGAAAGTGACAAAGCAGCCAAATTGTCTGGTTGACCTTCGTAGGCCTCCGTCGGTCATGGCTGACCATGGATGATGTCATCCGTCCGTTGAGTTGTCTATTCAGTTTTTGCAACACCTCCTGTGGCTGCAGAGACAGATGCGAGAGTGACAGTCTCGATTGCAGAGGTCACACCTACATGTTGAATCCGGTCTGTTGGTTGTCATTTCTTTTCTGCAGGCTCAGTTTTCAGCTGCTGCCACCCTCAAATTCTCTTCGCCGGTCTGCAGTTGTTTGTGAAGAGTGCCTCTCCAGCTGGTTCGGT
>NC_068986.1:49867460-49873378 GCF_001194135.2 Octopus bimaculoides
CTGCCACCCTCAAATTCTCTTCGCCGGTCTGCAGTTGTTTGTGAAGAGTGCCTCTCCAGCTGGTTCGGTCGGCTGCAAGATCCTCCCAGGAATTGGTGTTGATAACAAGTGCTTTCATGTCCCTCCTGCACACGTCCCTGTACCTCAGCTTCGGGCGGCCAATGTTTCTCTGCCCTATGACAAGCTCTCCGTAAAGAACATCCTTTGGGATCTGACCATCCTCTATACGGCGAACGTGGCCAATCCAGTGCAGCCGACGTTGTCTTAGCAAGGTGAACATGGTGGGGAGGCCAGCACGAGACAGAACGTCAGTCTTGGTTACTTTGTCTTGCCAGAGGATGCCGAGTATGCGTTGGAGGCTTCTGAGGTGGAAGGTGTTGAGCCGTTTCTCTTGGCGGATGTGTGCGGTCCATGTCTCGCTGCCATATAGCAGGTAGACCTAAGCACTACAAAAGCCATACTGGTTACTGAGAGAAAGAGAGGAAAGAAGAGAGAGAGAGAGAGAGAGAGAGAGAAAGCTAAGGTGATGAAGGAGGAGAATGATGACAACAGTTACCATTACAGAAGTGTGTACAAAAGGTTGGTAATTCACAGGGGTCAAAGTGATTGGCTCTTTTTAGATACAGATACATTGCTGTGAGCTTTGAAATACTGGAATAAAGACTCTTCCTGCAGAGAGAGAGTGAAATGTTTGGAGAAGATAGGAGAAAGCTCTGGTGTACACTATTTGATGATGACGTAAGGAACAGCACTGAGATCAGTTATTTTCATGGGTTGGCGGGGGGGGGGGGGTTATCAATGGAGTCTATACTTCAGAGCTATGTGAATGTAGTAGTGGCACACAGTGTAGAACAATGAAAACTTTGGAGAAGTTTTGATGAGGAGTAAGAAGAGTAGAAATGAGAAGGCATTTCTCAGCAGATGGTCTTCTTGTTGAGCCATCTGAAGTGAGAGAAGAAACCAGAATTGGCTGCTGCTTAATTAACTCTTGTTCTGGAGATTTTCAGCCTTGCGACTATACGGATTCAAAGTAAAAGGAAGGTGACGTTTGAATAGTCGTGTCTTTAAACTCCTTTAATGCCATCTTGCCCAGAACTGCTTCTGGTGATACGCCTATCATATAAACTTCCTGTTTTAAAGAGATCTAAATTGAGACTCTCCATCAAAGTGTCGTGTTTGGTACTTACTACTAATCAATGCAAAAATTAAGATATTAAACCAAACAGATACAACTTGCAATAATGCTATCTTTAGTGAAACAGTGCCTGGCAGAGTGCAAACAGAGTAGAGTTTAGAATTGAAAGGGGCAACCTTTCGATAAGTAGGTTGCATGAGACACTGGTCATCACCAGGCAGGCCACATCATCATCATTTAACATCTATTTTCCATGCTGGCATTAGCTGGACAGTTTCACAGGAGCTAACAAGCCAGAGGAATGCATCATGTTACACTATCACATTTGCAATACTTTTTACAGCTGGATGCCCATCATAATGCCAACCATGTTACAGAGTAGACAACTCTCTTTACTCTTTTACTTGTTTCATTCATTTGACTGTGGCCATACTGGAGCACCGCCTTTAGTCGAGCAAATCGACCCCAGGACTTATTTTTTTGGAAGCCTAGTACTTATTCTATCGGTCTCTTTTGCCGAACCGCTAAGTTACGGGGACGTAAACACACCACCATCGGTTGTCAAGTGATGTTGGTGGGGACAAACAGACACACAAGCATATATATACATACATACATATATACGACAGGCTTCTTTCAGTTTCCGTCTACCAAATCCACTCACAAGGTATTGGTCGGCCCGAGGCTATAGAAGACACTTGCCCAAGGTGCCACGCAGTGGGAATGAACCCGGAACCATGTGGTTGTTAAGCAAGCTACTTACCACACAGCCACTCCTGTGCCTAAACTGAAAAACTTAGAGGCAATTTTTCTTTTACCTGTGTCCATTCAGAAAGTCTCACAGAACACAGTTTGCCCATGACTAGTTCAAGATTAGACACAAGTTGGGCGTACCCATATTTGATTTGTTATCATCATCATCATCATCATCATCGTTTAACGTCCGCTTTCCATGCTAGCATGGGTTGGACGATTTGACTGAGGACTGGTGAAACCGGATGGCAACACCAGGCTCCAGTCTGATTTGGCAGAGTTTCTACAGCTGGATGCCCTTCCTAACGCCAACCACTCAGAGAGTGTAGTGGGTGCTTTTACGTGTCACCCGCACGAAAACGGCCACGCTCGAAATGGTGTCTTTTATGTGCCACCCGCACAAGCCAGTCCAGGGGCACCAGTATATGTAGCAATGACTGAAGCTATTAGACAACATTAGTGGTGACAACAACAACAACAATGAAAACAATAACTAATACTATGATTAATTTAAGCAATCCCCAGAAGAAAGATAAACAGTATTAGCTCAGATGGAATTTAAACTGCCAAATTAGAGAAGCAAACCAAATAACAGAAAAAAAAAAAAAATGAAAGAGTGAATGGTAATGTTAACTCTGATATAATTTCAACAAAGAAACTAGTGAAAGTGACTTTACAAGGAAGAATAACTTACTTAACTCAAAATGTAATACAAAATGAACTGGTCCCAGAAGAGAGAATGGTAATGTTAACTCTGCAGTTCTTTCAGCTAAGAAACTAGCGGAGTGACTTCCAAAAGGAAGAACACTGAAGTTAACTATGGCGTAATTTAAATTTCTCTGTTGCCTTAGCTAACTTCATTACCATATCTTTTATCTTTTACTTGTTTCAGTCCATTAGATTGTGACCATGCTGGGGCAACACCTCAAAGAACTTTTAGTCGAATGTATTCACCCCAGTATTTATGTTTTAAAAGCCTGGTACATATTCTATCAGTGCCTTTTGCCAGACTGCTAAGTTACAGGGACATAATGAACACACCAGCACCAGTTGTCAAGCAGGTGGATGGAGAGACAAACACAGACACAAAGACACACAGACACACATATATGACAGGCATCTTTCAGTTTACGTCTACCAAATCCACTCACGAGGCTTTGGTTTGTCCAAGACCATAGTGGAAGACATTTGTCCAAGGTACCACACAGTGAGACTGAACCTCAAACAATGTGGTTAGGAAGCAAGCTTCTTGCCACACAGCCATGCTTATCACTAATTTATCAGACATAGAATCTTCGTACCTCAGGATATTAACATTCAAATCCTTTTTCAAAGCTAAATTTAGCAATTCATTTGATTAAAGTCAACAAATTAAGTACATGAATGACAAGAAAAAAAAAGTGCGTGTGTGTGTGTGTGTGTTATCGGGGCAGTGAGAAAAAGACAAAATATGGATATCGCTGTCCCCTCAAGGGGATTTACTGACTTATACTCCCCACTGCCAACCCTTCCTTTTCCTTTTGAAAAATAGTAAAATGAAGATTGCCTCTTGCCTAAAGAAATCATATCACCAGCAAAATACTTCTAGACTAGACGCTTTTATACTCCGCCAGGGTGCCACAAAGTAGTAGTAGTAGTAACAATAGTAATAATAATAATAATCACCATGATCGTAATAATAATAATGTTAATAATGATAATGATAATACCAATAACAATAATAATAATCCCAAAGTAAGACACATCACCTTCCATTCCTTCGTGATCAGCTTTTGCACAACAATTGGACAAATGCCCATGTTACCATTCCCAGTCTCCTCATCTTCTTCCACTTAAATATACAGTTGTTTTTGTTTTTTTTAGGTTTTGTTTTGTTTTCTTGTGTTTATTGTTTTTTTTTCATTTTCTTTCTTTAAATGGCATATAATTAATTAGAGTAGAAAGAACAAATATCAGAGAAATGAAAAATTAAAAAAAATTGTTTTCATCATCACCACCACCACCACCACCACACCCCAAGCCACCCCTGCCTTTCTATTCATTAAAAACGAAATACAAGAGGAACCAAAACCACACACACACACACACAAATCAATTCCTGTGAATATCAGTGATTGTGTAAGCAAGCACACACACACACACACACACACATAGAGCCTAACAGTAACACCATCTCAGTCTTTCACTCTCTGTCAGGGTCAGGTTTGTTTCACTATCACCATCACCGGTGCCATCACAGACACAACTGCTGCTACACAGAGAAACACATGCATCTACAAACACACACATACACACACACACTCTACTGATTAATTATATGGCTGTTGCTTTCGGACCAATCAACTATGAACTCTAAATTCATGAATCTTGTTTGTCAAACAATCCACCGACACATTTTCTATCAGTCATTGTTGACAGTGTTTAAACAGAACAGGATTTCTACAGCACCCTTCTCCTTCCCCAACCCAGCTTCTAACCATTTCTCACTCTCTCATTCACTCACAAACAGTGAACCTCTCTCTCTCTCTCTCTCTCTCTCTCTCACATGCACACAAGGCTTCACTATTTCTCACCTTCTCCAGATCACCAATCCTTTACACACTCATTTATATATAATTACACAAATATACACACACAATCTGTCTCTCTGCCTTTCACTCTCTCTCTCTCACTCTTTACATATATACACACACACACACGGAAGATAAATATATGTATTGTTTATTTTTACGCTGAGCTATAATAGTAAAATCAATTTTACACTGAATTGAAAGATTACTCAATACTTCTTGAAAACCAAAATTTATTATTCTTTAAGAAGAACGGTGTTGACAGTGACTGAAGGTTTGGCCTGATGGAAGCAAAGCAGGCTGAAACTTTGAAGTAACTGTAGACAGAAATGAAACTTAAAATAGCAAAACAGGGCCTCCAATGCACAAGATAATTGCATACCTACACATATATATGTATGAATGTGTGTGCGTGTGTGTGTGTGCGAGTGTGTGTGTGCATGTATGTGTAACAAGCAGTTTGCTTACCAACCACATGGTTCCGGGTTCAGTACCACTACATGGCACCTTCAACACATGTCTTTTACTATAGCCTTAGGCTGATCAAAACCTTGTGAATGGATTTGATAGAAGGAAACTGAAAGAATCCCGTCATATAAAAATATATATGTATATATTTATGTGTGTGTGTATGTGTGTGTGTGTTTGTACCCCCTTCCATCACTTGATAACCAATGTTGGTGTGTTTATGTCCCTGAAACTTAGCAATTTGACAAAAGAGACTGTTAGAATAAGTACTAGGCTTACAAAGAATAAATCCTGGAGGTAATTTCTTCGACTAAGACCATTCTCCAGCATGGCCGCAGACAAGCAACTGAAACAAGTAAAAGAATATATATATATATATATATATATATATGGCAGTGTAGTAAGAAGTTTGCTTCCCAACTACATGGTTCTGGGTTCATTCCCACTGAGTGGCACCTTTAGCAAGTGTTTTCTACTAGAGCTTCAGGGCAACCACAGCCTCGTGGAGTAGATTTGGTAGACAGAAACAGAAAGAAGCTCATCATGTGTGTGTATGTGTATGCCCCACCACTGCATGACAACTGGTGTTGGTGTGCTTACATCATTACACACTTACTACAGTGGTCCTTCAGTTCTTCTAAGCCATACTCTTTACTCTTTTACTTGTTTCAGTCATTTGACTGTGGCCATGCTGGAGCACCGCCTTTAGTCGAGCAAATCGACCCCAGGACTTATTCTTTGGAAACCTAATACTTATTCTATCAGTCTCTTTTTAACCGAACAGCTAAGTTACAGGGACGTAAAAACACCAGCATCGGTTGTCAAGCGATGTTGGGGTGACAAACAGACACACAGACATATACACAAACATACATTTTTATATATATATATATATATATATATACATATATACGACGGGCTTCTTTCAGTTTCCGTCTACCAAATCCACTCACAAGGCTTTAGTCGGCCCGAGGCTATAGTAGAAGACACTT
>NC_068986.1:49873889-49875336 GCF_001194135.2 Octopus bimaculoides
TGAATAACTGGAACTTTATTACATTTTTAATAATTTTTTTCTCTTAAGCTTCATAAGATTTGTTGCATGTATTATTTTCAATTTTGATTTTCATTCATTGCCCTTCAGCCAAAACGAAGGCCAAGGAAGGAGACATTGTACACACACGTGTCCATGTGTGTGTGTGTGTGTCTGTGTGTGTGTGTGTGCGTGTATCTTTTCACACAGAATAGCTTTCATTTGTAATTTGTTATTTGAGCTCTCCACATGACTTGTTTTGCATTGTTTTGTTTTTGTTTGGATTGTTCTTTTTTTCCCTTTGGTTATTTAATGTTTGCTTGTTGTTGTTGTTGTTGTCGTTCACTTTTACTTAGCATTGGTGGTGTTTCATTAGTGCTGACGTCTTGTCAACAACATTTCGCAGGGATTATACACTGGCAACATGTGAGGAGACACAGACACACTGACTTAGTTTCGCTGCTGCTACTGCTGCTGGTGCTGTACTTCTTTAACTAGTGATTGGCACTGATTGAAGTGACCTGTGTGTGTGTGTGTGTGTGTGTGTGTGTGTGTGTGTGTGTATCAACGTCATCATCATCATTTGATGCTCCTTTATCCATACTGGCATGGTTTGACAAGAACAGACAAGCATGGTTTCTACAGTCAATGCCCTTCCTAATGCCAAACACTGAACAGAATATACCGAGTGCTGTTTACATGGCACCAGCACCAGAGAGGTCACCAAGTACCCACAAGATAAGACTCCTCAGCTGAGCGGGGTATACACTGGAGATGAAACATCATCACCATCATACTATGACAAAGTTGAGCAACCAATTCCAAACAATCGGGATTCACAGTACAGGCTGCACTATTCATCAATGAAAGCGTAGACCATGAAACCTATGTTTCGAGATTTTTCTTAGTCACCTTCATACCCTTGTACGCAAATCAGTCACAAGGTCATTCATTTACACATGAATCAACTGGAGCAACATGAAATAAGGTGTTTTGCTGGGAAAGACTTGCTGAACCAACTATGGAAGGGGAAAAAGTAAAAACAATAATCATTATTACTATTATTGTTATTGTCAAGGTTAAAGGTAAATACTAAGCTGGGTGATTGTACATACCACTTGTAAGGCGGACGTCCACTAGAGAGAATGTCATGGTGAAAAAATAAATAACAATAATAATAACTAAAATAAGTAAGAAGGATGAAATTAACAATAAGAACTTAGCTATATAATGTTATAACTCATACGCAACCTTAGCATTAAACGCATGTCTTGCTTTGGTATGTTGGTTCCCTGACGATGAATTTATGTGCAATTCCAGCACCTCTTACTTCTTTGGAGTAGAGTGCACATATATTTTGAAACATATGTCGGAATTAAAGGAACTTATTGATTATATGCGTTTTGCTCTATTTATTATATATCTCTCTCAATATATATATATATATATA
>NC_068986.1:49875495-49877263 GCF_001194135.2 Octopus bimaculoides
GGCGTTTTGAGTGCTTATTGAGCGAAAACACCTAAAGTTCCACATGGCTCCAGCAGGGGATAGTGGCGAACCCTGCTGTACTCTTTCACCACAACTTTCTCTCGCTCTTTCTTCCTGTTTCTGTTGTACCTGTATTTCAAAGGGCCAGCCTTGTCACTCTGTGTCACGCTGAATCTCCCCGAGAACTACGTTAAGGGTACGCGTGTCTGTGGAGTGCTCAGCCACTTGCACGTTAATTTCACGAGCAGGCTGTTCCGTTGATCGGATCAACTGGAACCCTTGTCGTCGTAACTGACAGAGTGCCAACCAGCATATATATATGCACGGGAGTGGCCATAGAGGTTCAAGAGTGGCTCTGTGGTAGTGTGGTAGGTAGCTTGCTTACCTCCATTTTGGCGAGTGCTTCTGGTTACTGTTGCTGCTATTTTGTTCTTACTTTGGAACAAGTAAGACGTGCCTTGTTATTGGGAAATGTTTTTGAATATGCCTATAAAAGCTGTTATTTTATTATGCCGGCTACAGCCTAATGATACCAACTGGCAATAGCAGTTTTTTTGCCTAGAGAAATGAACGTATGAATCTTGGGAATACGGCCTATGATCATAAGAAACATAAGATTTGTGGAAATGTGCATAGCAATGCATTAAAATATTTATAAATTCCATCCATGGAATTATTATTATTACTACTATATATATATATATTTATATATATATATATATATATATATATATATTCATTTAATGAGTACTTCCATCACTTCATATTTTAAAGTAATTTAAATCAGATTTCCTCACCCTTTTACATCACATATTAATTTCATGCAAGAGAATTTTCCCACTGACTGGGGTGTCATAGGCATAGCAAAACCCAATAAAGTGCATAATATATAATTTAATTATTACATATATAAAAACAAGAGCACTCAGAGAGCGCAAACCTCTGCGAAAGCAACACCAATGTCTTCTCAATGATTAGCCAAAGATGATTTTTAAAATGAGAATATCTAAAATAAATTTGACTGCTCTCACAAAAGAGAATACTAAAAATGAACCCGACTGCTCTCAAAAATTAAGTAAAAAAAAAAGCTGGAAAAATAATCCAGAATCTTTGTCCGGTACCAGATCAAGTCTCAAAATCTAATTAGTTCGTGCCAGTCATGAGGCCAAACGTCCTTGAATGTTTCATCCCAATCCATCCTGCGGTTCTCGAGATATCTTGTCCATGGACAAACAAACAAACATGACTGAAATCAATAACTCCACCTTCGCTAAGGCAGAGGTTATAAAGTAAAATGAAAAATCCATATAATGTTAAAAAAGTCATAGAACACCTGATAGTCAATAAAATAGAAATATAACCAAAAAAATTGGTCTGGTACCAAATGATCCATGACCCCCGAAATTTCATCTTAATTTATATTCTAAATACTAAATTAATAATCCTTTCTACTAATATGGACAGAGGGCCGAAATCTTATGGGGGGAAGGGGCAATCAATTACCTCAACCCCAGTGCTTAACTGGTACTCATTTTAACAATCCTGATGCGATGAAAGGCAGACCCCGAAAATTTCATCTTAATTTATATTCCAAACACCAACTATATAGACATAGGGCCTGAAATCTTATGGGGAAGGGGCAGTCAATTACCTCAACCCCAATGCTCAACTGGTACATATTTCAATGACCCTGAAATGATGAAAGGCAAATTCAAACTTCGTGAATTTGAACTTAAAAACATAAAGACAGAAAAAAAACTGCCACTAA
>NC_068986.1:49877719-49882860 GCF_001194135.2 Octopus bimaculoides
GTTTTTTCTTTACACAAATCTTCAACCATGTTTTTTTGTTTCATTTTACTGTTTATTTTATGTATTTTATTTTATTTTATTTATTTTAGTAATTTTTTTTTTAAATAAATTTCCAGTTATAAGAATAGTTGAACCTCTAACCTATCAGACTAAATGTCAGTCATAGAGAGAAAGAAAGCAAGAAGAAGAAGAAAAAAACATGAATGCAAAGAGCGTATAGACATAGTAGAGATTGTGGATGTGTGTGTGTGCGTGTGTGGTGCAGGATAGAGAGAGAGAGAGAGAGAGAGAGAGAGAGAGAAGGAGGCAGAAAGAGAGAAAAATGCCATTGGAGTGAACCATCAAGCAAAACAGAAGAGTGTGACATATTTATGCTGCTGGTAAAAATTTATTTTATTGGATAACCACTTAACTAGAAACACTTCGAGACATGGACTACCGCTTGGTTATGTGGATTTATAGAGGAGGGTTATTTCTGTTATTTATTTATTTCATTGTTTTTGTTGTTGTTGGCTGTTATGGTTGTCCTTTTGTTTGGTTTTTTTTTTTCTTTTTTTCTTTTTCTGATCTTAGTTTGTCAGAGTTTTTAATTTTTTGTTTTGTTTTCTTTTCCATTTATTTTATTTATTTATTATTATTATTCTTTTTTTTTTTTTGCTTTACTGGTTCTTATTTGAACAACAGAGATATCACAATAGAGTTGGCTAATTGGTTATCTGGTTACATTCAAATAGGCTAAACTGATTAGGTTTTTGCCTCATTTGTTGTCGTGCGCAGCAGCAGTAGTAGAGATGGTGGGGGGGGGGAGTGAGGGGGAAAATGTGGTCAAGTGCCAACAAAATCATCATCATCATTGTTGTTTAATGTCCACTTTTTCCAGGCTTGCATGAACCAGACAGGAATTCGTCGAGACAGATTTTCTACAGCCTGATGCCCCACCTGATGCCGACTATCACCTGTTTCCCCAGGTAAGCTAACATTTCCCATCATCAAACATGTTTTTCCACAGAAGACTGGAAACAAACAACTTCACTCGTATGATGGCAATGCACATTTACAATTGTCACTCAACATCTCTTCAAGAGCAGACACAGACACATGTATACAATTATATGGCGGGCTTCTTTCAGTTTCCGCCCACCAAATCCAGTCAGAAAACTTCGTTCAGCCTGAGGCTACAGTAGAAGACATTTGCCCAATGTGCCACGCAGTACCCAAACAACATAGTTGGGAAGCCTCTTTTAACCATACAGTCATATATCTTTTATCTTTTATTTGTTTCAGTCATTTGACTGTGGCCATGCTGGGGCACTACCTTGAATGGTTTTAGTCAAACAAATCGACCCTAGGACTTTTTTTAAAAAATTTTTCCGAAGCCTAGTAATTATTCTACCAGTCTCTTTTGCTGAACGACTAAGTTATGGGGGTGTAAACACACCAACACCTGTAGTCAAATAGTGGTGAGGTAAACAGATACAAAGACACACACACACACACATGATGAGCTTCTTTCATTTTCTGTCTGCCAAAATCCACTCACAAGGCTTTAGTTGATTCAAGGCTCTAGTAGAAGGCACTTGCCCAAGGTGTCCCACAGTGAAACTGAGCCCAGAACCATGTAGTTGGGAAGCAAGTTTCTTCCCACACAGCCACACCTACACTAAGTTCAAGTCCTGAGCATTTTATTTTTTATTTTCCTTCTTTTTTGAAATTAAGCGTAATCAATTCTGCAAAAGGCAAAGTTGACTTCAGCACAATTTGAACTCAGAATGTAAAGTACTTGAACAAATACTGCAAAACATTGAGAGCCTATGCTCTAACAATTCAGCCACTACCACCCAATAATAACAATAATAGGAAGTGTTATCATGTACATGTTTTGACTTGGTATAAAAGATAGGCTACAACAAACATTCTGTTCAATACCACAGATTTGCTTGTCAGTTTCTTGACCTTAAGCAATTGAGCATGTCCCTTGGTGGCTGACAATATATGCATCTCTGATCATGAGCAGAAGTAGTGGAGGAGCATCATAGCCATGTGTTGAAAAGAATTCTTCGGAGTTTCAATAATTCACCCCTTGAAACATGGGTGTTTCAGTCAACTTCTATACGAAACTCTTATTCAGGTACCTGCTGAGCAGGATAGGTTACTCGACCTGAAGAAAATTCTAACTGGGCTCCAGCTGCGAGGTCATGCGCTGTTTATCTTGGTATGAGATACCCATGTCGTGCACATATGGTTGTAATGCATGTGCCTAATGTACCTTTCTCAGACAGGCAGTCACGATGGGTATATTGGGCTTCGTATATTTTTACCCCAGTGTCACTTTGATGGCATGCACTGCTCTCAAACTCAATAATATAGTTCTTGTGTACACCTTTAACAAATAGTCAAGAATAAAGGTGAAAAAATAGATAAATACAACCCTCTTAAGTGCAAAATAGCCCAGCTATGGAAAATGAAGAAGGTGAAGATAGTCCCAATTATTGTTGGGTCTTTAGGAAGAGTATCAGATGGCATCAAGAGGAATATCAAAGAAATTGGAATAGAGTGCCCAGTAGAACTATTGCAAAAGGTCTGCCTTCTTGGCACAACCAGAATAATCAGGAAAGTATTAGATAGCTGCAAAGAACAGATAATGTGGTACCGTAGGCTGCAGGATGGAATCCTGCTACGTATGTAAGACTCCAAAAGTTACAACAAAACCTGAGATAAAAAGAACAATAATAATGAAGGTATTTAAAATTTTGGCACAAGGCTAGCAGTTTTAGGGAAAGGGAGTTGATGATATCGACCCTAGTACTTGACTGTTAAGTACCGCAGTACTTAATACAATCGACCCCCCCCCCCCCAAGAGCAAAGTTTATTTCAGCGGAATCTGAACTCAGAATGTAAAGCAGTAGAACAAATACTGCAAGGCATTTGACTTTATGCTCTCTAACAATTCTGCTACTACATTCCAATAATAATAATAATAATAATAATAATTATAACAAGAATGATGATGATGATGATGATGATGATGATGATGATAACAACAACAGCTTGACAATAGCAATATGAGGTGACAACACTGTACAACGTGGGCACTGCACACTGTCAAGGAGTAATTTCCAGCAGACCTGACAGTCACACAAGACCATCAATACAAAACATGCTCCATGATTGATGATATGTCATGTATCATAAGCAGGAACATTAATCAAAGAGTCAGAGAAAACAATTGAAATATAAAGAAATTTCGGATAGAGATTGCAACAATATAACTGGCTTGTACTGTTTGTTATACAGGAGTAATGAATACAACTGGTCGAGAATTAAGAGGCAGAACTGGTTCACAGAATCATTTTAAGGAGATGCAACAGAAGTAACTGGACCAGTGTTGCTAAAAGAAGTAATGCATACAACTGTTCGATAACGACTGCCAGTGCCACCACTGCCACCATTACCACTGTAATGTCCATTTTTTTCATGCTTGCATGGGTGAGACAGAATTTGTTGAAGCATATTTTCTACAGCTGGATGCCCTTCCTGTTGCCAACCCACATGAGTTTTCCAAGTAAGTTGATATTTCACTATGACCAGACATGCTTTCATGGGAGATTAGAAATGACCTACACCACTTGTACAACAGTGACATTCATTTACAAGTATCACGTGAAATCAAGACAAGGAGACACAAATGAATACATGCACATATGTAACTGGCATTTCGTTGATTACAACAATGAGGGTTCCAACTGACTCAATCAACAGAACAGCCTGCTTATTAAATTAATATGCAAGCAGCCAAGCACTCTAAAGACATACATACCTTTAACGTAGTTGCCAGGGAGATGCAGTATGATATAGAATGTGATAAGGCTGGTCCTTTGAAATACAAGTACTAATCATTTTTGCCAGATGAATGAACAGGAGGTATGTGAAATAAAGTGTCTTGTTCAAGGACACAACGCAGCATTGGGAATTGAGCTCGCGATCTTATGATTGTAAAGAAAATATCCAAGCAACTAAACCACACAGCTTCACATCTGTACATATACACATATATAAATAAATACAATACATTTTCTAGGGGTTTCCATCTACCAAATCTACTTATAAAAATTTGGAGAGTCCAGGGCTTACAGAAGATTTTTGCCCTATGTGTCACACAGAAGGACTGAACCCACAATCATGTGACAAGGATGCAAACTTCTTCACTACACAGCTACACCTGCACCTATTGACAACTGGTCACATGTATAAGAAAGCTTTCTAAAGTCATAATGAGCAATGGACGCAACTGCTTCAAAAGGAGCTATGGATACTACTGGTTTGAATGGTTATTAGAGCTCCAGAAGCAATAATCAAGAAGATAATAATCCTTTCTTATTAGACACAAGGTTTGGAAGAGTGGGTAAGTTAACTGCATCAACCCCAGTGCTCAACTGCTACTTATTTTATCAACCCCAAAAGGGTGAAAGGTAACGTCAAACTCACCAGAATCTGAACTCAGAATGTTAAAATGTATGAAATGCCGCTAAGCATTTTGTTCGGAGTGCTCACAGGCATACATACATATAAACATACACCAACCATATTTTAACATAAGGAACCCATTTTTGTCAAATATTAGGTTAAAAAAATATGAGAGTTTCTTATACATGGGTAGCATTATAATCCCTTACAAGACTTTGCTTCCAAATTTTAAGCCGAAGAAATTAGGAGGTCCATTATACATGTTAAAATAGGGTGTGTGTGACCTTCACGTGTGGATGTGTGTGTGTGTAAGTGTGCATCTGTAATGTGTGAATGTGTGGATGATTGTGTCGGTGCTGGGAAGTGGCCACTGCTAGTGTGTGCAGGGTGGTGTGATGTATGGTGTGGTGTGGGTGCTGGGAAATGGTCAGGGGTAGTGTGGGCAGGGTGGTGTGGTGTGTACCTATACATATAAACATACACAAATATATATGTTTATACTTCTATTAATAATAACAATAATAATAGAAACAATTCCTATCATAGTAGGTGCCTTAGGTATAATAAAAAAATATTCAGACAAATACATAACAAAAACACCAAGACTTACAAATATATATAGCATACAGAAAATTGCACTACTGGGCACTGCACACATCCTACGCTAAACACTTTCA
>NC_068986.1:49882870-49884563 GCF_001194135.2 Octopus bimaculoides
AATTGCACTACTGGGCACTGCACACATCCTACGCTAAACACTTTCAATACAGTAACCATAAGAGCATCACAGCACATACCCAAGGCGCACAGAGCTGCGCTTGGTAGTGAAGTGAAAGCACGTTATAAAAATAAAACTACTAAATAATAATAATAATAATTATAATAATAATAATAATAATAAAAAGTGTACAAAACATGCAACTTACCAGGCTATCCCTCAAATTAAGAACTGCGTAAAAGTATCTTTCCTGGGAAGTGATCACATACTTAGAAAAGATTCTGTTGGAAAGAGAAGAAAAGAATATATAAATATATATATACATACATACACACACACACACACACACACACACACACACACACAAAAGTATAGGCTTTAAACCTGCAAAGGGACTGAATATTCATCTGAGAGGTCATGGAAGGAAAATCAGAAATGGCATCGACAACAAAGAAGCACAAGGAAAGGAAAATCATCTGTAAGGACGGAGCTATCACCATATATAAATATATATACACATTTATACATATAAACACACACAAATATATATATACATTTATACATACATACATATTTACAGCTATATATACACATACATACGTATTTACATTTATATATACACATACATGCATATTTATATTTTTGTATACACACACATCACTTGGCTGACCGCTTCGCAGAACACCCCCAAGACATTAGAATTTGGCAGCGATACCCCAGTCTCGCGCCATTTCCGTTCAACCGGTCATTCATTACAACACCTGTCTGTGTCTGGATTGTCTTTGCACGGGCCATTCAAACTCCCACCTTCGCTGTGAACAGAAATTAATCTTCTCTCTTCACTCCTTTGTGCCACATAGGCTCAACGCTCCTCCCCTCTTCATCTGACTCCTCTCTTCACCTCACACCTACTTCCTCTTCACTCCTACCCACCTTCTCCCTTCATCATTACCCCCTTCATCCACACAACACTCATCCCATCATCCCGACCCCACCACCCCGCCCCACATAGCCCACATCATCACCCAAAACCCACACCCCACAACCCAACACCAACAACACACCACACCACAACACACAGACTAACACTGACCACTTCCCAGCACCTACACAATTATCCGCACACCCATATATTACAGATGCACACTTACACACACACACATCCACATGTCAAAGTCACCAGCCCCTATCCACATGCACACTCTCACATACACACACATGGGCCTCTTCGTTTTGGGATCACCAATATTTTATTATCTCCCCTTCTTCCTAGCTCTCCTGTCTAACCACTTCTGTCCAGCCAGCTGCCATGATTAACTGCTAGCCCCTAGACCATTTATTTTCTCATGTTCCTTTCTGTTGAAGAGCATAGGCTCGAAATGTAAAAGCCTTTCTCACCTTCCTGAGCATTAAACTAAAACACCTGTTTATTGTTTATACACCTGTCTTCATCTTCTGTTTTTCTGAAATTCCAACTATATATATATATATGTATATACACACACACACACACACGTAACAAACAAGATTATGAAACAGCTGTAAATGAATGGATTAAACATCTATTCTCGCACCTCTTATTATCTGTTCTATTCTCACATACGCACACACACTGTATACATGTTTGGTGATATAAACAGGAAAATATAAAATCAAAACACGTGTGTGTGTATATATATATATATATATATAT